>NW_015547712.1:1213599-1229502 GCF_001515605.1 Sinocyclocheilus anshuiensis
ACACATACACATACACATACACATACACATACACACACACACACACATTTACAATTATTTATAAAATACATTTCTAAAAATGTTTTTCTAAAAAAAAGAATACACTTATATATATTTGTTATTTTAATTAATGAATTAATTTATTTTACCCCCAGAAATTCACTTATGGTAATCATTATTTAGTTTGTGGCCATTTCTACTCTCTCTGACCTTACAGCAGGCAGTTTTTCGCCACTGACTTTCCTTTAAGACTTTTCATGTAACTTCATCTTGAACTTTGATTATTTGTGTGTATAAAATGGGTGTGTGTGATGCTTTTTAGCTATGTTTTCATGCGATACCTGTGTTGGTGAGGTGGGCTCCAGACGGTAGTAACCAAAGGGTCTGTTCACACCTCTCTTTTCAAAATAGGTAACATCACAACCCTGTAATGAAATCACTGAGATCAGCTCTAGCAGTAGTGTTAAATATCCCAAATTCAACAGAATTTGATCTAAAAAAAAAACGACGATGGCTTCTTTAGTTTGGACGAGTCGTTTGATTCTCTCACCTGCTCATTGTAGTCGTTAGCGTCGACGTCGTCGCTGTTGGAGTGTCCTCCGGGACTCTGCACATCGATCCCGTGACTCTCCAAGATTGTGGCTTCTTGGAAAAAAGACCCTGTCATGAAACATCTGAAACTCTTTAAAAACCACTACCACAACAAACGAACATTAGCAAACGATTTACTACTAGTAACCGAACCGGTAAACGCCTGACTGATTTGAACATGTTTCTTCATCAAGACAAAGTCCTTACTATATATAAATCATATATAAACTAAAAATAAAACCATAATAAAACTGAAATAAAATATACAATTTATACATTTTAAAATAAAAACTTTTTCTTCTGGTTGCCAGAGACACATTCCATATTTTTTTCACATGTAGTTTTACTTGATGTACTAAAACAAAAACTGAAATAATTAATAAAAAATATAATAACATAAAAAAAAAAACTGGTAAAAATGACAAAAACACACAACAAAATAACTATAAATATAAAATGGAAAATAAAAAATGTTTAAGGAAAATATAAAAATGAAAACAGAAAATATTACCAAAAACTACAATAGTATCTCCGATATAAATCAACTAAAATACGGTACCAATATTGGCCCTCCTCTTGATCTCTTTGCGTCGGTTGGCAAACCAGTTGTAGACTTTCAATGATGTGACTCTTTCCAAGTCAGACAACTTCTTTCCTAGGCAGGAAAGATTGAAAGGTCAAAGATGATTGCGAAAATGCAAATACAATGTAATTTGTAGTGCAATAGATATCCACCCAACCACACTCCAGCATTTCTACCTGGTTTCTGAATGACAGCGTTGCAGGCGTTGGCGATTTCTTCTCGTTTGGCTTCATCTGGATATTGATTATCACTGAAATAGCTGCAGAGAGAACAAAGTGTAAACATTGTACAGTTAGCTGGACTAGCCTGTTTTTGACATGATTCGAGATGAAGTGCATTTGATGATAACAGATTTTATTCCTATTTTGAAATGTTTTTGAGACATAAGATGGGGCCGTTTTCTGTCTCACCTCTCCATCACAGCAAGACATTCCTTCCTCCAGGTGAATCGACTGCCTCGGCGCAGACGGAAGCTTCCAGGGGCGGAGCTTATGGGGGGCGGAGTCTGACGCCACTCCATCTCATCCAGAGATACAGGGGTGGGCCGCATATTTAATGTGGCACCTGAAAATATAAATAAATAATATATACACTACCATTCAAAAGTTTGGGGTCAGTACGTTTTTTTATGTTTTTGAAAGAAGTCTGTTGTGCTCACCAAGTCTGCGTTTATTTGATCAAAAATACAGTAAAAACAATAATTCTGTGAAATATCATTACAATTTAAAATAACTGTTTTCTATTTAAATATACTATAAAATGTCATTTATTTGTGATCAAAGCTGAATTGTCAGCATCATTACTCCAGTCTTCAGTGTCACATGATCCTTCAGAAATCATTCTAATGTGCTGATTTGCTGCTCAAGAAACATTTCTGAGTATTTTCAATGTTGAAAACAGTAGCTGCTTTTTGTGTGTAAACCATGATAATTTTTTTTTTCAGGATGAACTGAAGAACAGCATTTATTTGAACAGCCTTCACTGTCAGTTTTGATCAATTTAATGTATCCTTACTAAATAAACATACTAATTTATTTACAAACATTTTTTTTTTTTTTTAAATCTTACTGACCCCAAACTTGTGAATGGCAGTGTATTTAAACATTTTAGCCTGTAATTGGGTTCAACCTTATCTTTGTACATTTATCAACCTACAGTAAAACAAGCAAAGTTCGTTAACCTGGCGTTGTCTTCTCCAGCTGGTACCAGCGATAGAAAGCTCGTTTCTTCTGTTCGCTGAGATCTGAGCCCTGCTGGAGGAGCCAGTGAGAGATTCTGCTCTGACTGATGCCTGACGCACAGAAAGACAAAACAAATCAATAACAAATGAATGCACAAGTCAGACAATAACAAAACAACAGCCCATCTTACACTCAGAATTGTATTTTGGTTTAGTAATTACGGTTAAATCCACTGCACATTCTGTCCTCGCTGAAAATAGAATGCTGTAAAGCGACAAAACCTTAGTTAATCAGAACATATTGTTTAATATAAATCTAAGTGATACAGGATTGTGAATAATTAACTGCATTCAGTGGCGAGTGGCAAAATTGGAAACCAAATTTTGATCCATACATATGTTTCAATGAATATTACAGTTTCAAAACAGCATCTGGTACATGCTGTCGATTACCACAGACAATCATTTTGAATTGTGTAAATGCTTCAGTACAAAAGTGTTAATTAATCTGTGAAGTCAAAACCCTCTAGCAGTGGGACTACTATTCTTGACAGTTGAACTTCCTGTGGTTTGCAAAGACATGGTCAGTAAGAGATTCTATCAAACTATAGGACATTATTAAAGACAAGACGGATAACACTGCATAGCCTTCACTAAAACAATACAGATTAATACTAATGGTTATTCATTTGTGAGAAGTTTTCTGTCTTTTGTTGTTTGGTTAGCATTAAAAACACAGAGAGCAGCAGGTATATTTGGCTGGTGTCACTTTGAAGACCTAATGCACAGAGCCAACATATTTGACCATGGTAATGTTCACTGTAGGCAAAGCCATTGTTTTTTAGGGGCCAAGCACCGAATGTGCGAAGGCACCTATTGTATCCGTTGGCGTTCTTCTTCTTCCGTTCTTGAGTCTATGGCAGCCCATAGAACCGCTTGCGGGAAAGTTGTGAAATTTGGCACACTGATAGAGGACAGTCTCAACATTGACCATAGCAAGTTTGGCGTCTCTAACGCAAACTCTGTAGCGCCACCACTTGTCCAAATTTTCACTCATGTTTATGCTCACAACTTTTGAACCGCAAGGGCTAGAAACAAAATTGTTTCCTCTGATTCCTTGGCTCAAGGCGATTCGATCGTCATTTTCCGTCGATTAGTCAAACCGTTTTTAAAAAAACACGCAAACAAATGTTACGTAGCACTTGTGAAAATAGATGTAAGGCTTTATCTCCTCAACGCTTTATTGTATTCAGACCAAACTTGGTCCATCTCATCACAAGCATGACCTGAGGTTACATGCTGCGTTTGGGCGCAGCACCACCTAATGGTCAGAAGATATGAAAAATGGCTATTTATGCTCATAATTTCTGAATGGTTAGGCCAAAAATCAAACTGGTCTCTTTAGATTCGGTGCAGCATGCCGAGTTGATCCATACCCAATTTTCCCATGTCAGCCATTTTGGGTGTCGGCCATTTTGAATTTTGTCGAACTTCCTGTCCGCCATTTTAATTTGTTGAATACCTACTTTTTTCGAAACTCCTCCTAGACCGTTGGTCCGATTTGACTCATCTTCAGACCATGCTGGCAAAAAGTTATGGATTTCGTGTCGATATACAAAACGGTCATCATTCAACGCATCAACGAATTTGCTGGAATGATGCAAAATTGCGTCTGAGACTGTATCTCTGCAAAGCTTTGACATATTGACACCAAACTTTGTATGTGCCATTGTCACCTCACACTGACCATGCCACATCAATTTGGTAACATCGCCACCTATTGGTGAAAAGTGTTAAACCAATCATTAATCATTATTAATAATAATAATTTCCCAAAAATGCTTATAACTTTACATTACATTAGCCTATTGTAATCAAACTGGTCTCAAAACATTCCTTGGGTCATGCTGTAGATGTAGATACCAATTTTACCATAATCGGCAGAACTTTCTGTCCACCATTTTGATTTATGTTTAAAACATATTTTTTCTAACTTTTCCTAGACCGTTGGTCCGATTTTCACCAAATTTGATTCAGATCATCTTCAGATCATGCTTGCAAAAATTTATGGACTTCGCGTCGATAGACAAAACCGTTTTTGTATAGCGCCACTACAAATTTGAGGCATGATGCAAAATGACTCTGAGGCTGTATCTCTGCAAAGCTTTGGCATATTGACACCAAACGTTGTGTGTGCCATTGTCACCTCACACAGAACACACCACATATATTTGCCACCTATTGGTCAGAAGTGATAAGCCAATAAATCATATTACTAGTGTTTGTATTTATGATCTTTCTGCCATTTTGACTAAAATAATCTTTAAATAGTTTTAATTACTCATTGCTGCAGTTGGTCTGATGCTTGCTTCTGTAGTGCTTGGCCCCGTAATTGCTGCTTGCAGCTATTTTTTTATTTTGTTTTTTTTCTCAGGCACTAGTCAATTTTGAGGTTTGGTCTATTTTGCTTCCATAACATGTCTTCTTTCAGATTAGTGGTAGCACTAGTCAGTAGCACTTAGACCAAATTTTACCATTTTGTTCATAACTATATTCTGAAGGTTTGTTACAGAGGGGTTTGTTACTATATTATTTGACTGATATATATTTAACATTTTATTCCCTTTTTTTATGGCTGTTGTATTTTCTGATTTATGTAGTGATAAAAAATCCCCTCTGTAAAAACCTTTAACTCTAATATATAAAAAAAAAAATAAAAATAAAAAAAAAAAGAACAACAGAATAAGAAGCTATTTTGAACCTGGCTTTATTTAATGTTCAGATTTCTTTTCTGATAATGTATGCAAATTATCGTATTCAGTAATGAACCATGAAAATGTACCATAATTTTTCATTGAAATATATAAATATGAATACATTAATTATACCTAATTATACCTACCTAGTGTATTAACTAATGTTAACAGATACCACTTTAAAATTTCAAAATGTATTGGTAAATGTTGAAATTAACCTTCTTTGCTTCTCTAGCAACAGCCAGAACCCTGAAAAACTGGGTATGTATTTTTGCAGATAACCGATTGTTCCAGCAATTAAAAATCTTAAAAACATGTGCAAATATGACTAAACAGTGTGCAAACTTGACGCAGTTATGGCCAGACAACTGTACGAAGCATGTTTCTTGCACAGTGTGTATTTTTATGTTTATTACAGTGCTATGTCCTGCCCCATAGACTTACATTGTGCATTTCTGCAATGATTGCTGCCGGTTGATTGAACATGATAGATGTTTTATGAATTGGGGTAATAGGGTGACGATGGACTGACCTGTGACCTGAGCCACCACAGCCTGCGAGATGCGTCTGTTGCCCAGAAAGGCTTTGATTTCCTCCTTCACCAGGGTGCTGTCTCGCCTGCACACATCACAGGATGCAAACATGACAGCTGCAATTCAACACCACAACATGACGTCTGTGAAGATTCAGTTATCAAACTCATCACAGAAAGTCTCCGAGCAAAATTACCCTGCTTACAACCGGTAAACCCAACCACACACCACCAACGCTAAATTCAGGACAGGTTTAGAGAGTTTAACTTTTAGAGTTTTTTTAGTTTGAATCGGCTTTTACCTTTGACCCACAACAGTGAGATATTTTTTTTTTATATTTAGATTTTTTAGTTTGTTTGTTTTTTCTGTTTTCAAATAAAAAAAAAAAGTCTATATAGTTTTTATTAATTTTTATTTAAGTGTTAGTCATTTTATTACATCCAATTAAATTGCAGGAAAATTAGAAAGGTTTCTCTGGCTTACATATTACATAATTAGCTTACATAAAATAAGTTTCCTTTTTTTTTTTCCGTCATCTCAGGGCTCCAGACTTCTAAACTAAAATGGTTGCACATGTATGTAAAAATAAATAAATGAATAAATAAAACCATATTAAAAATTATTATTAAAATTGCAATTTATAAAAATAATAAATGTATGTAATATTACTTACAATCTAACTGCCTTTTAAAATATTGGTCAACCACTAGTAAAAAAAACAAAACATAAAAAATAAAGTGCAGTACATACTGTATACTCCCTATTATTAAAAAAGGAACTACAACAGTATACAACAAATATTTTGAATGTTAATATACAACATTGTTGGCACATTATTTCAAAATGTTGCATGACTGAGTGATTGATTGAGTGCAATAAATCATCTCAGCTTTGTTTTTTAATAATTTTGTTGTGTGTTTTTGTCATTTTTATTAGGCTAGTTCTTGTGTTTTTATGTCTAAGCAGTTTTTATTAATTTTTATTTCAGTTTTAGTATTTGTTATTTTAATAAATCAAGTTACACTAAATAAGAATGAGAATGGTGCTAGCTGAAAATTTTATATTTTATTATTTTTCATTTCAGTTTACATTTCTACTATTTCAAGTAATGAACATTTTCTAATAGTTAGTATTTTTAGTTGTAGTTAACTATAATAACCCTGACTGACTGACCTCATGAGCTCCTCCACCTTGTCGTCTATATCCAGGTCCTCCTCTGACCCCTCCAGCCCATACGATCTCACGGCCGCCGCACTGTTCACCGGGTAACGGTTTGGCGACAGCTTCCCATTGGGCGTCGCCGCCAAAGCGTCCCGCCCATTCTGCGCCATGGCAACCAGAGAGACCGGCGAGGGTAAGACGGCGGGTGGAGACGTGGCGTAACTGTTGCTGGGCGACGGCGATAAATTACCGTGGAACTGCGTTTGCGTTGCTGTGGAGGTGGTGGAGGAGGTCGCCATGGTGGCATTGCTAGTGTTATTTGAGGTGGGTGTAGTGCTGGAGGTGGTGCTGTTGGTGGCGTTGGAGTCCGACGGACCACGCCGGCTGAACTTGTCCCCGTGCTCGCGGTCGAGTCGCTCCAGGGTGTCCAGCGCGTGCACGATCTCGGGTTTGGTCATACCTGTACGCCGCAGTCTCTGCAGCAGGTCGATCTGTTCGATGGTGAAGCGTGGCTCATCTGTGTAGTGAGACATTCTGATGGGACACAGAAGAAAACGTTATAGAACACAATGCACATCAATCACATGTGCATCAATGGCTGCTGTGAGAAGAAACAAACAGATGCTACATTGAGAACAGACAGTTGCATACTGACAACAACTAAGCATTCTGGTTCATTCATCTCAGGGCTCCACAATGCTACTAAACTGGTCACAAACTAGTAAAACAAATATAAAGCTGCTGCGCAGTACTACTATTTAAAAAAGGAAGTATAACAACAGTATGCAACAATAAATATTTCAGTCGTTCTTCAACATTGCAACTCAGGTTTATACTTGATATATTAAAATGTGTATATATATATATATATATATATATATACGGATGATGTTGCTTCTAGTTTGTTCATAAAATAAAACTAAATATAAAAAGTTAATCAAATAAAAATGTTGTATAAGATTTGCAACTTTATTATAATATTTATTTATTATAATATTATAAAATATATATGTAATAAAGATTTTAAATATAAGTGTCATTAAAAAGAACACACAATATTGACCAACCAACCACTAGTAAAACAAAAACCTAAGAATTCCCAACAAACAGTGAGTCAAAATGTTAAAAATAATGGGCTTTGTTGTTTTTGATTCATTCATCTCAGGGCTTGCTGTTATTATTATATAAAATTTGCAACTTTATAAGCATATTTTGTATAAATATTCTTTAACATCTAATTGCCATTATTGAGGAGTCATTATTCAATAAAATCTTAAGAGTTTAAGTCAGTGCACTGCAATTCAGCACATTTGCACAATGCAACAACAAACAATTAAATTACTTTTGAGACTGGTACTCTTTAATAAAAGACTGACGCTCCTAAATAAAAGACTGGTTGTCTTTCAAAAAAAACTGATTCACAAATGACTCTCAAATGCATTAGTTAATGTTTATATGGTTTGAATCAATCCAATGACTTGCTTACTGAACTGTTCAGAGCTTATGCTAAGTTAACAGCTTAGTTTAATAGTCATTTGTTTTTAGTCTGGAACTGTGTCACATTGTCAACAGAACGTCCAGTGCGTTGCATTGTGGGATACAGGTTGTACATTTACTTGCTGTGCACAGCTTATAAGAATAGTATAATTCTATAAGAATAGTAGGAAGGAACAAACCCGGAATTCACTCAAACATGTCAAGACTTAGATCCTACGACAAACGAATTAATTATCATAATTTCAAGTGCTCCGCCATCTCATGGCAGCCGAGTTATGATGATAAAAGCAGGATTCATCTGACCTACTTAAAATTCTGTTTATCCAAGACGGCTTTCATCAACAAGCACGAGCAATTACTGTCGCTGTTGTCAAGGAAACCATACCACCCAATGATGGATGGAGTTTATGTAACTCCAGATTAAAGCGCAGAATGCAAATACGGAGCATGCTTTGTTTAACCTTCTAATCTAGAGCACATGGTTTTATATTAAGCTAATGGTTACGCATAGTCATACTAATACCAGGTAGTAATAGATGACTAGCCAACCAGGTTACAGGATACAGGTTACATTTTAACTATGTTCTTCTCACTTGATCTGCACGTAAAACAGCTATTTTGAGCAATAATAACAGCGATGCTTGACTATTAATAGTCTTTATTTTAGCTTTGTTACAGCAAAAATGAATGGGAACGACTGGCAACACAGCGGCCTTGTGGCAACAACTCTTCTAACTTAACCATCCCAGTATCACAGCTGATTTGCTGTGAAATTCCTCACTGGTTTGGGGTTTTCCATTATACCAGACCTATTATATTTACACAAGTTAACAGTTAACCTTACACCGCTGGAGCCAAAGCACTCGCCGCTAAAAAAAGGGCTCAGCGAGCTCTTGTACAGCATAATTGCTTCCACTTAGATCTCAGATGATCCTTATAAAAGTCTGTGATAGGAACATGGCAGCCGCTGTGGGTTTCTAAAAATATATCACCGCAAGGCTTTTGACTGAGGCAGAAATTGTGTGCGATGAAAGATACAAAACACTGTCGCTGTCTTTTGTCATGCATGCGATCCTCCTCTGACATCTCTTAACATGCACAGAGGGTCTCACCCATAAGCCCTGCTGCATTAGTGATCATGTGGCATTAAATACTGCAGGCGTTCACTGCAGGGCTCTTTATATGAGGGCACAGCTGCAGAGACTGCAAGTCAAGGGTGCAGTCCTGCACCGCATGCACACGTGCATCAGCTCATCTGACTGCATCCACACAAGTCAAATGAGTTTACTGAGAGCTTTAAATAATAATCCACATGAGAATCCATGCGCCCTTCTTCTTTTCATTTAATAACTACTGCTTATGGAGACGGGGTCATCGTGAAACGCAAAATTAGACTGAATTTAGCAGGATGGAAAATGTGTCTGATGGTTTTTTGCACTATTAAAACTTGACATTCCAATATGTTGGCTGTTTTTACAATGCTCTCCATGTTTGGTTTCCAAAACCTAGCAACAAACAGTAGTGCACGGCACGCTATAGTAGACTTTGTGTAAATAATTATTAATTTCATTAATGGTTATAGAGGTATGATTTGGCACAAGTTTTTTGACTTAAAAGTGTACATTTAACCTTTAAACCCTTCAATATCTAAAACACAGCAAGTTAATATACATTGAAACGGGGACAAGATGCGTTTTAACAGCTTACTTGCTTATTTAGGTGTTGCAACAGACTTAACCAGGAGCTTCTATAAATAGTAGTGTGCATAAAAAGAAGAAAGAAATCTTTTTCCATGCATCTGAACGCTCCTCACATCCTCTGACAGATACTGGAAACTCAAGTTATGAATGCAGATCACAACAAGTCCATGCAGCAAACACATGATCTATGAGGATTATTAGCAAATCACTTTAGTTTAACTTCATTTCCATCTATGCATTGCATATCAAGGGGCTTTGGTTGACCTTCAAAGCCCAGACTTTGTTTTTAAGATATGTATTTTTTTCCTAATGCATGTCATATGATAGTGATAAAAGCACAGATATACGCCCATCATCTCTGTGCATGAAAACTAACAGCATATCCAAAAAGACCGCCAGCGTGCAAACGAAATATAAACATACATATATGAAACAAGCACTTATTAAATAACAATTCAAATGAGACAAACGGGGTATTTCAACCTAACGTTATATAAACAAAAATAAGTTTTGCATGACTCATCTGTGTCCTGACCTTTGCAAACAGACAACAAAAGGGCTTAAAATAACACATGCATAAACAAATAAATCTCAGCGAGTTATTCACATGATTGTTTATGAATATTCATTAGTAAATATGACAAATATGCACCAATAAATACACGAGTTAAGCACTTTCACACTAGGAAAACTGGCTACATAACTAATTGAGTGACTGTTATATTACTATATAAACTATCTAGACATGTAAACAAGCCTATATAGATTTAAACTAGACATATATGTCGATTAAAACTAAATCACGAAGCTTGCTTTAACAACATAAACAACACGAACTGAATTATCCAGGCGGCTAGTTAGCTTAGCACGAGCCAGCACAAAACTGACTCTCCTCAAGGATAAAATCACATTTCTTACCTGGAATGAGGAAAATACACAAAATCTCAGCGCAGCAGATCATTTAATGCGCTCTGTCAGGCGATGAAGATGATATTTTATGTGATGTTGAGAGGAAGACTCGCACTGACTGACTGACTGACTGACTGACTGTCTTTGTCTGACTGACAGCAGCCGCGGTGACGTCACGACGCACGCTGACGTCACGACGCAAGCCTTGGGTCGACTTGGGAAATGTAGTTTATCACGAACACGCCTCCATAGTGAATATGATTGTCATATAGATAGATAGACGTGTTTCTTTTGTTATATTTCAATCAGAGTACAGAAAAGAAGCGGCGAGGCTTCGGGAGATAGTGTGAAAGACGAAGGTTTCCTTAAATTAACTTTATAATACGTAAAAGTGTGTTTAAAGTTCATTTATTTACATAAACAGTTGCTTGAGGTGATGGCATCTGAGGAGGATTTAAACATGGACATGATATCTTCAGGTACACTTCAGGTTCTTCTTTCATTAAATGAGAATAAAAAAGAAAGAGTGTTATAAAAAGTTACTAGGGATATTTCCCTGCAGTGACTATAAATTGTCCCTAGTTTTTATCATTAAATGTATGTGAAACCACTGTTGTTGTAATTTCGGCCACATCTTAAACCACTGATATTACCAAAGAAGTTAAAGTAAATACGCTAGAAATGTACGTCCTTGAAACGGAGCTTTTCGAAACAAATCAGTTAAACTATTGAATCGCAAAATGATTCACTGTTTCAAAGCACTCCAATTGGATCGCGTATCGCGAATCATTTGATTGAGATTGGGACTTCGGAGCGGGTTCATGAATCATTTGATTTAGATTGGAACTTCGGAACGGGTTTACAAATCTTTTGATTCACATCGGAACTTCAGAGCGGGTTTGCGAATCATTTCGCAAATTAGATTTGTGATACGCACTTCTAAGTCCCAATCTAAAATAATGGTTCACGAATCATTATTCAGATCTGGACTTCGGAACGGGTATCACAAATCATTTGTTTTAGATTGGGATTTCAGAGCCCGTATCACAAACCATTTGATTCTGTTCGGGACTTTGGAGCGGGTTTGTGAATCTTTTGATTTAGATTGGAACTTTGGAGTGGGTTTGTGAATCTTTTGATTCAGTTCAGAACTTCTGAACTTCGGAGCGCGTATGCGAATGGTTTGAATCAGATCGGGACTTTGGAGCACTTATCGTGAATTATTTGATTCAGATCGGGACTTTGGAGCACTTATCATGAATTATTTGATTCAGATCGGGACTTCGGAGCGGGTTCGCGAATCTTTTGATTTAGATCGGAACTTTGGAACGGGTTCACTGATCTTTTGATTCATATCTGAACTTCGGGGCGGGTTCGCAAATCATTTCGCGAATTGAAATATTTGTGATACGCGCTTCGAAGTCCCGATCTGAAATGATGTTTCGCGGATCATTATTTAAAATGGGACTTCGGAACGGGTATCGCAAATCATTTGTTTTCGATCGGGATTTCAGAGCCCATATCACGAATCATTTGATTCAGAGTGGGACCTCGGAGCGGGTTCGTGAATCTTTTGATTCAGATCGGAACTTCGGAGCACAGATCGTGAATCATTGGAACTTCGGAGCGGGTTCATGAATCTTTTGATTCAGATCGGAACTTCAGAGTTGTTGTTTTTTTTGTTTTGTTTTGTTTTTTGTAAAACCATGGTTAATTGTTGTAAGGGATGTGTTGCCAGGTTAAAAAAGTAATACATTTACATCTTAAGAGGACACATGGGATGAATATAGAGATACAGTTTTGATCGGATTAAAATAACTTTGGATAGTTTCCATATGCTGGTCTAGATCAGCTCTGAATAAAGAAAAGAGATTTTTGTTTATGTATGTGAAATTATGTATGTATGTATGCTGTTGTGTCCCCAAAAATGTCAAAATCAAATCCACGCCTAATTAGATATTTGATAACTCCAAAATAAAAAAACACAACCTTTTTGTATTTTGTTTGTCAGAGCAGCCGGTAGAGTGCACTGTTTTACACTGTTAACTCTAAATGGATGGTCAGCCAAATGACAATGAAATCTCTGTCCAAATGAGCTCTGTATCGCATGAATGACTGTTCTGTTTCACTGCTGTACATTAATCTACATATTATAACTCTGTAAAATGAAATAATATGCAGGAATGCTTCAGTGCAGCCCACAGTCAGGGCTAAAGATGATGTAAACTAGCATTGTGTTGTTGTTTATGATGTCTTGTGTTGTAGATTGACAGAAAAACAGCATTCGCGTGACCAAGATTGACAGATTTACATCTGTGGGTGATGCTGTGCATGGTTGTAATATATAGCATTTTTTTCTGGACATTTCTTGACAGTTCATTCAGGTAACACACTCTTCTATGCATCACAGTTCACTCAGATTTCTGTGCCTTTACTTACAGAAAAGTACTGTGATG
This sequence comes from Sinocyclocheilus anshuiensis, assembly GCF_001515605.1. Classification (NCBI taxonomy): domain Eukaryota; kingdom Metazoa; phylum Chordata; class Actinopteri; order Cypriniformes; family Cyprinidae; genus Sinocyclocheilus; species Sinocyclocheilus anshuiensis. The sequence goes on from NW_015547712.1 coordinate 1,226,966, forward strand.
GTAATGAGGTACAGATGTAATACCATTTTTTTTTTAAATTACGAATGATTACTCATGTACCATTTGGTATTTACATTGCACTTAACATACCATTTGTTATTTGCATGGTTCTATGAAGAATAGCATAGTATTATCATGTTACCATAAGCAAGACAACAAGTGTTGTTGCCAAACAGCTTTATAGAAACGGCTGTAAACACAAGCCTGTTTAAATGACTCTGTGACATTTCTGACACTTGTGTGTCAGTGTTTGTCATGACATGCTGTCACGCTTGTGGCACTTTTGCAAGACTTTGCCAAAAAAAGGCAATAACTGTGTCTTAATTCTGCAGGCTTTATGTAGTCAAAGGTGTTTGATTATTTTTTTTTGTTCACATGCTTCAGCTTAGGGAGTGAATCTCACAAAAAAACATGTATTGGTCACAGACACAGTTTACCCCCAAATCAGAAGCAAAACAAAAACATATTAATGGAATGATACCTATTTTAAGATCAGGGCTTCCTAAATTCTCATTATCATAAATCATAAAAATCTCATTCTGATTCCTGTAATCATCAGGATAGCATCAGGATATTTTATTGGACATTTTGGAATTTCCAGTGATGATCCTAATACAACAATACTAATAAATCTAAATATGTATATTATAAATATAAAAAAGTGTATTTTTACTATTTTCAGTTTTCAGGATGTATGAATATTTACAAATACATTTTATTTTTGCATTGTAGTAATAAGAATAAGGAGGTAAATTTTGTTTTATGCACATGTATGTATGCAAAATGTATTATATATATATATATATATATATATATATATAATTAAAATACATTTAGCAGACATGTGCATAAAACAAAATTTGGACAATTACAGTCAGTAAGGTTGGTTTTTGAAAGAAGTTAATTCTTTTATTCAGCAAGGATGCATTACATTGAAAAGTGACAGTAAAGGCATTTATAATGTTACAAAAGATGGGCTGAAATGTGACCTGGATATGTTCTTGACAGATTCACTCTGATATGCTCTCAAATATTAGTTTTTGTCCCTACACCGTTTTCCCTTCAGCCACCAATGTTTGATCTACCTGACACAGAAAGTTCATTTCTATCCCACTGACTGCTCGGGTAGTTATGACGGTCTTTTCCTCATTTGGCAGAATACCGTGGTCCAGCTGTCAGCAGGGTTCACAGACGTCTGTTTCAACCCCCTCAGCTGCTAAACGCTACGAGAGACTGAGCGCATGAGTTAAAATTAGCTCTTAGTCAACACAGAGCTTCACGGGTCAGGACATAAAGGAGTGAGGGGTCTCTTCAGATGCTCTAAACTGTCTCTGCGTACCGTCTTTCCCTCATCCAGGACGTTGAATGGGCAAAAGAAGTGAGCCGGATTCATATCAACCAGATCTGGCCATCTCTGCCTCCCTTCTTATTGGTCATTCTTTCTCTCTCTTTTCTCAGTCATTCTGCTCGCTCAGACTTGGATAGAGGACAATACAGTTCTCACAGACTGTTAGTGCTCGGACCGTCTCAGTAGGAACAGAAGACAACATAAAGACCGGACCACAAGAAGGAGCGTCTTTGTGATGGTTTATTCCAGGAACAGATGGACATTAAAGTGGACGTTTCTTTTGATACGTTTTTGAAGTCTTCGCTGACTTTGACACAAAGTCATCTGTGAATGGATACCTGTAACTTGGGACCATATCAAAAAGGTATGTTGTGTACTTCTAAAAAATGTAATTTTAAGTTTTTATCATCAATATAGGAATGGTTATTATGCTTTTAATGGCAGATTTGAGTGGTGGTTTTTGTAAACCTGTTGCTATACTGTATATGTACATAGTTATTTGTGTGTGTGTGTGTGTGTGTGTGTGTGTGTGTGTTTAATATATATAAAAGAAACTGAAAGACACAAAATAAGAAAAAGAAATAATTTATTACTTATTATTTCAAATAACATTGAAATATTTTATTTCAAGTAACGAAAATGTTTTGTGTGTGTGTGTTTAATATATATGGGTGTGTGTGTGTGTATTTAATATATATTGGTGTGTGTGTGTGTGTGTGTGTGTGTGTGTGTGTGTGTGTGTGTGTGTGTGTGTGGGCCGTGGGCCGTTCTAGGGCTGAAAGGATGAGGTCACATTATTTGTAGCATCTATAGTATATGGGTGTGTGTGTGTGTATTTAATATATGTTGGTGTGTGTGTGTTGACATATGAGGACACAAATTTGTATAATGACACGGGTATGACATAGGTATTACAAGGAGAAGGTGATTTATGAGGACATTGCCCCATGTCCCCATATTTCAAAAGGCTTATAAATCATACAGAATGAGTTTTTTTGAGAAAGTAAAAATGTAAAAAAGTAAAAAAATAAATAAAAAAAAAGTACCCCTTACAGGAAAAAAGTTTCCTGTAAGGGGTAGGGTTAGGGTTAGGGGTAGGGTTGGTGTAGGGCAATTGCACATACAGTTTGTACAGTATAAAAACCATTACGCCTATGGAATGTCCCCACTTTTCACAAAAACAAACCTG
>NW_015547712.1:1229557-1232676 GCF_001515605.1 Sinocyclocheilus anshuiensis
TGAAAATCTAAAAATGCAGAAAGTTTCCTGTAAGGGGTAGGTTTAGGTGTAGGGCGATAAAAAATACGGTTTTATAAAAACCATTACGCCTATGGAATGTCCCCACAATTCACAAAAACAAACGTGTGTGTGTGTGTGTCTGTATATATATAAACATGTATAGATAGATAGATAGATGTACACACAAAAATACATAACAGTGTGTGTGTGTATATATATATATATTTTATTTATTTATTTATTTTTATTTTTTTTATTTAGTCATTTATCAGACGCTTTTATCCAAAGCGAATATATATATATATATTACAGTTATATGATATTTTATTTCTGTATGTTTTTTGTTTCGTTTCGCTTTTTTCTTTTTTGTTCATTATTTTGTGTTATGATTTGTTTTTTACTGTTTCAATTTACATGAGAAGCCTATAACAGGTTCTTTTTGTGCCAACTTACCCCATTTAGTGTGACGACATCCCTTTTGCCTTGTTGATTTATGATTTTTGGATTTAAAAAATCCTTCAGATTTACATTGAAGGAGCCATATATAAAGGGATTTTTTAACTTGATCTAGTAAAAACCACCTGGCAAATAGATAAAACAATAATAAAAAAAAAACATTTTCCCAACCATATTGCAGGAAGTATCACAATCTAGTTTTATTTGTGTTTATGTGCATGGTGACCATGCAACTGAGAACTTTGCTTGTCTCTGACTTCATTGTGAGTACGGGCAGCTTTCAGGAAGCGCTTCATCAGATTGCACTTAGCGATTCCATTTCCTACTGAAGGAGTTCCTCTGACACGGGCCCACGAGAGCCGGCTGGCAGCGCTACAGCGCTTTGGAGTTGTCAGTGACAGAGATGGTGTCTTAAATCAGCCTGTGTGACTCAATATTCTCTCTGGACTTTAGGGTCTGTCTAAACATTTCAGGTTTGTGGAGGAAGTCCACATGTGGGTGAGCAGAAAGAGAAGAGTGGCATGTGTTTAGACTCACAATGCATTTTGCAAATAATGAGCTGTCATAATGTGGAGGCACCACGCAATACCATGGTTTGCGTTTATGGACACTTGGAAACGGTGTGGCAGCGGTTTGTGAAAACAAACGTGTCTGGTTTCGTTCATGCCCGCAGGAATGAGTGGCCCAGTGTTGAATCATGGGCCGCAGTTAGCGTCTGAGCTAATGACCTGACGCACAGAGATAAGACATGGTGCATGACATCAGCGCTCCAATTCTGCACCGCCATGTGAGAAACAACAACAAGCTCGTGCTCGTACCGTCGGGCCACGCCGTCGTCATAACAACAAAACAGAGGCCAATTGTTTAGGTGGTTTGTTTAGTTCACTGAAATGTGTTTAGTTTATTTTTAACAAAAAGCATGTAGGCCCTAAATGTCATCTAACATCGCTGTTAAATGAGTTTACTAAAACATGCGCCTACGAAAAAGTACATGGCATGCTAAGGTATTTGTTAAAGTACTTGGAGAACTATGTAAATACATTGAATATGAATCATTCAGTACTATAGTATATCAAAGTACTATGGTTTTAGAACATGCGGCATGGTAGTACCATGGTATTTGAATATGATGTAATTTGTTTCTATGGCATATGTTAAAGTACCATGGTATTACCATAGTTTTGAACATGTATCATGGTAGTACCATGATATTTTTGAAGTCTAATTAAAGTATGTGTATAGGACCATGACATGACCAATGCACATGGTAATAACTTGCTATTTGAATATGGTTATCATTGAGTACCATAGTATATATCAGAGTAAAATGGTATCATAATGTGTTTGGGCTTGTACTGTACCATGGTATTCTTTGCAGTTTTTTTTGAGAGCAATGTACTGTAAATATCATAGTATGAGTATGATACACTACTGTTCAAAAGTTTAAGAAATAAGAAATTAATACTTTTATTCATCAAGGATGCATTAAATTGATCAAAAGTGACAATAAAGACAATTATAATATTACAAAGATTTCTGTTTCAAACAAATGCTGTTCTTTTCATCAAAAAAACGTTGCTTTCATTTAAAAAAAAAGTATCATGGTTTCCAAAAAAGCACAACTGCTTTCAACATTGATAATAATCAGAAATGTTTCTTAAGCAGCAAATTAGCATATTCTGATGATTTCTGAAGGATCATGTGACACTGAAGACTGGAGTTATGATGCTGAAAATGCAGCTTTGCATCACAGGAATAAATTACATTTTAAAATATATTCAAATAGAAAACTGTTATTTTAAATATTTAAAATATTTCACAATATTACTGTTTTTACTGTATTTTTGATTGAATAAATGTAGCCTTGGTGAGCAAAAGAGACTTCTTTTAAAATCTTTAATATATATTTTTTAAATCCTTACAGTAAAACGTTTGAACGGTAGTGTAATCCTTTGATTATCATCACTTTACCATGGTACATCCACAGTACTTTTTAAGTAGGGGTAGATAGTTGATATAGTGATGTAGTAGTCAGATTTTATGTCCATAGGAATCGGCTTCTTAATGGCATGCAAGAGTAAGTTTGCAAGCAGTGTGTTTGTTTTTAAAGGAGTTGTTGCATATGAGCTGTGACATTGGGCATGTATAAAATGTTAAACTCTTCACCTGTTAGTACTCAAGGCTGTATAGCGTCAGTCTTCACTCCTTCAGGAAGGGTGTGTGTCTCTAAAAATGACACAGTCGTGGGACGCAGAATTAACATTATATCATTACAACCAAAGCAGGCTCTGTGGTGAGATCATCTCTCTGCTGCAGCCCACACCTATTGTCAGAAAAAAATGTGGCGGCGAGCCAAAAGCATTACTGCAGACGCTGAGAGATCTGGGGTCGCTCATGGCTTTGTGCTTTTTTTGCAAAGCAGAAATCATAGATATCTTTTTTTCTGATGGATTTGTTGTGACATAGTACGTTTAGTTTATTCTTTAATCCAAAGTGATTTGAGTTAATTCAAAGGAACAGTTCACCCAAAAAATGAAAATCAGCTGAAAATGTACTCTCCCTGCAGGCCATGCAAGATATAGATGAGTTTGTTTCTTAATGGGAACAGATTTGGAGAAATGTAGCATTACACCACTTGCTCAGCAATGGATGCTCTGCAGTGA
>NW_015547712.1:1237491-1245595 GCF_001515605.1 Sinocyclocheilus anshuiensis
TATCATTGAGTACCATAGTATATATCAGAGTAAAATGGTATCATAATGTGTTTGGGCTTGTACTGTACCATGGTATTCTTTGCAGTTTTTTTTGAGAGCAATGTACTGTAAATATCATAGTATGAGTATGATACACTACTGTTCAAAAGTTTAAGAAATAAGAAATTAATACTTTTATTCATCAAGGATGCATTAAATTGATCAAAAGTGACAATAAAGACAATTATAATATTACAAAGATTTCTGTTTCAAACAAATGCTGTTCTTTTCATCAAAAAAACGTTGCTTTCATTTAAAAAAAAAGTATCATGGTTTCCAAAAAAGCACAACTGCTTTCAACATTGATAATAATCAGAAATGTTTCTTAAGCAGCAAATTAGCATATTCTGATGATTTCTGAAGGATCATGTGACACTGAAGACTGGAGTTATGATGCTGAAAATGCAGCTTTGCATCACAGGAATAAATTACATTTTAAAATATATTCAAATAGAAAACTGTTATTTTAAATATTTAAAATATTTCACAATATTACTGTTTTTACTGTATTTTTGATTGAATAAATGTAGCCTTGGTGAGCAAAAGAGACTTCTTTTAAAATCTTTAATATATATTTTTTAAATCCTTACAGTAAAACGTTTGAACGGTAGTGTAATCCTTTGATTATCATCACTTTACCATGGTACATCCACAGTACTTTTTAAGTAGGGGTAGATAGTTGATATAGTGATGTAGTAGTCAGATTTTATGTCCATAGGAATCGGCTTCTTAATGGCATGCAAGAGTAAGTTTGCAAGCAGTGTGTTTGTTTTTAAAGGAGTTGTTGCATATGAGCTGTGACATTGGGCATGTATAAAATGTTAAACTCTTCACCTGTTAGTACTCAAGGCTGTATAGCGTCAGTCTTCACTCCTTCAGGAAGGGTGTGTGTCTCTAAAAATGACACAGTCGTGGGACGCAGAATTAACATTATATCATTACAACCAAAGCAGGCTCTGTGGTGAGATCATCTCTCTGCTGCAGCCCACACCTATTGTCAGAAAAAAATGTGGCGGCGAGCCAAAAGCATTACTGCAGACGCTGAGAGATCTGGGGTCGCTCATGGCTTTGTGCTTTTTTTGCAAAGCAGAAATCATAGATATCTTTTTTTCTGATGGATTTGTTGTGACATAGTACGTTTAGTTTATTCTTTAATCCAAAGTGATTTGAGTTAATTCAAAGGAACAGTTCACCCAAAAAATGAAAATCAGCTGAAAATGTACTCTCCCTGCAGGCCATGCAAGATATAGATGAGTTTGTTTCTTAATGGGAACAGATTTGGAGAAATGTAGCATTGCATCACTTGCTCAGCAATGGATGCTCTGCAGTGAATGGGTGCCATCAGAATGAGAGTCCAAACAGCTGATAAAAACATCACAATAATCCACAAGTAATCCACACCACTCCAGTCCATCAGTTAATGTCTTGTGAAGTGAAAATCTACATGTTTGGAAGAAGTAAATCCATCAATGAGATGTTTTTAAATTCAAAGGCAAGGATTATGGATTGGTATTTTGGCCAGAAGTTTGTGATGTTTTTATCAGCTGTTTGGACTCTCATTCTGACGGCACCCATTCACTGCAGAGCATCCATTGCTGAGCAAGTGATGCAATGCTACATTTCTCCAAATCTGTTCCCATTAAGAAACAAACTCATCTACATCTTGGATGGCCTGAGGGTGAGTAAAGTATCATTATAAATATTATTAATGTGATACGAGAGTTTAATGATCTTAACTTATTTTGCTGTATGAGGGAAATTACATCATCTTCCTCCCATCAGAAAGGCATCTGGTCATTCGTCCACTGTCGAACCATACGGAGCAGAACATACGGCCATATGAAAACATGCTTATCAGTAACGTTTGCTCATCAATCACAGCTGTGCAGGACAAAGGAGATCGCTGTGATATAAACGACTCCCAAAGCGTGTATGAAGCTAACACTGAAGTCATTACACGTCGAGTGTTTCTCATTCTGGATCAGCAGATGTCTTTCTGAAGGAGGTGATTTTGAAGGAGCCGTTTGTGCAATGGAAAGAATGTTCCAGATAGCAGAGCTATTCCTGAGAAAAGGCACGTCATATTGCATCACTGCCGCAGTCTTTGCTGACCGTGGGTCATTCTCAGTGCCGTCTGTTTCTGAAAATTTCAGGATTTTTGTTTTTATTATGATGACGTTGACTTGACTTGTGCTATTGCACAAATTTGGGTTAGTGTTTATTTCCAAATTCCTATCCTGAGACCTCTAACTCTAAGCCCCTTGTGGAGAGTTCAAGATATTTTCACTAAACTCGGCACAGTTTGCTAACTGTCTAAACTGTTTTAATTTTTTTTTTATTTTGTTTTTGTAGTGGACTGCAAAATATACAAATAATTCAGTTTTTCAAAGTTCATGATTCTATCTACCTGTTCTATTGTTTCATCCATCCATTGTTTTATAAGTCCATCCATCCCTCAGTCCATCTTTTTTTCTACCATTCTGTCATTCCATCCATCCATCCATTGTTTTAACGTTCCTTCCATCCATCCTTCCGTCCATCATATCTGTTGTTCTATCTATTATTCTATCATTACATCTACATTCATCCATCATCCATCCATCCATCCATTCACCCATTTAGCATTCTATCATTTTATCCATTTATCATTCTATCCATCCATCCATCCATCTGTTGTTCTTTCCTTCTATCCATCAGTCCATCCATCCATCCATCCATCCTTCCTTCCATCATCCATCCATCCACTGTTTTAACGTTCCTTCCATCCGTCCATCATATCTGTTGTTCTATCTATTATTCTATCATTCCATCTACATTCATCCATCATCCATCCGTCCATTCACCCATTTAGCATTCTATCATTTTATCCATTTATCATTCCATCCATCCATCCATCCATCTGTTGTTCTTTTCTTCTATCCATCAGTCCATCCATCCATCCATCCATCCATCCATCCATCCACTGTTTTAACATTCCTTCCATCCGTCCATCATATCTGTTTTTCTATCTATCATTCTATCATTCCATCTACATTCATCCATCATCCATCCGTCCATTCACCCATTTAGCATTCTATCATTTTATCTACATTCATCCATCATCCATCCATCCATCCATCCGTCGTTTTATCGTTAAATCCATCCATCATCCATCTGTCGTTTTATCGTTAAATCCATCCATCCATCCATTTGTTTGTCCAATAATTTGTTCTATCATTCTATTTATTATTTTCGACTTTTTTCCCACCTCAGGCCTCTCATAACCCCCTTTAAGACATTGTTGGCACTCTATAGGGTGATACATTCCCCCCAGCATATAGATTAGTGGTTTTGACAGCCAATTGTAAAACTGTTGTCCCCTGAATATAATTATAAAACGGCTAGTCCTTGATTCTGATTGGTTGAGCCGTGTTCGAAGCTGTTGTAAACTAACATACAGAGTTCCCACTTTGCTGCAACCACAATCATCTCTGAGGAACTACATTGTTTGGCAGGAGAATGTTTTTATTAATATCATTACATGTTATTTGCTTTGTTTTATTTTGTGAAACCTTGCAACATATATGGAATAAGTCCACGTCATGTCTAACAACACCCCTTAGCTGTTATAAATTCACTGTAAACCATGGCTTTTTGGGGCATATTGCTTCATTACAGCCTGCATCTTCCACAGAAGCTGCTACATTCTGTTACATTTATACATAATTGTGTAAAGACAGAGGTCTTGTTCATTCTATCTGTGTTTATTTTGCTATAATGACTGACTTTATTTTACTTCTTACATGGTATTCAGGACAGTTGGCTGTCTAATGTAAATTAGAGAGACAGAGAGATGAGAAAAGAGGCAAATTTCAGTACAGTAGTACTGCGTGACCGTCATGAAGTATAGTATGAGAGTCCTCTTGAACTCTCACCTAAAACGCAACTCCACGCTTTCATCATGTGCCATTTTAACCTAGGCTGTAGTTTATGATTCCTATTTTTGTATGCACTCTTCAACCTCTCCCTGCCCTCTCTCTCTCTCTCTCACTCTCCATCCCATGTAGGGTGACATCAGGTCACATTTATTAGATTAAGGCTGTGGTCCTCATCATGCCAGCGCTGGACAGCTCATCGCCCACATGCTTGTTGAATGACTGTGTGCGCTGTGAATGAACAATCAGTCAGCTGTTTTTGTGTTTTTGTTTTCTTTTTCCCCTCATATCACTGGACCACATAAACATAGCTTAAAATGCATTGCATCCAAGGTGCGCATTTACATTTTTATCAGATTCAATATCCATTTGAATAACTTGAATTAATGGATCATTCAATCAGATCAGTAATGTGTGTTAAGATAGTGAATATAGTTAATTTGATGTTGACTTTGACTTTAAGTGCATTCAGGCACAAATAGCTGGTGTGCACTTGTGATATGGGTATTTTTAGCGGCTCATACTACAGGAAGGTACTGGAGGAAATGGCAGATGGTCAGAGCTTGTGCCGTCACAGGAAGTGTTTCGTCTGGTGCATGAGTGTTGTAGGTATTGTACTTCTGATGAGAACACGACTGGAGTTGTATAGGGAAGATGCACGGTAAACATGTTACAGAGGAGGATACTTTGATGTTGGCGAAATTGCATTCTGTTACGCTCATTTCAGCATCAACTTTGCCTCAGATGTTTGTCCTAAAATGCGTTGAGCAATAAAAATGGACAGAAATGTAAACAATCTTACTTAGAATTTCAGTCTAATTTTCTAATTACAATATCCAAAAATCTTTAACATAATTATGTTGCATTCAGTATTAAGAGTTGTTTTCAGTATTTTGTCTTACTGCACTTGTTTTAAGTGTAAAAAAAATCTGGCATATTTAAGATGCATTCCTTAAAATGAAGTCTTGTTTTAAGAATGGAAAACTACTCACTCAAGACAATTCATTAAAATTAATGCCTTGGGAGCAATAAAAATACAGAAATTTGACTAATGGAATACAGCAAGCATAAATCCTACTTTTAACAAGCATTTTAATTTAACTTTCCGGTTAAAATATTTAAAAATCCTCAAACTGTAATTGCATTGCACAATATTAAGACTTCAGAGAGTGTATTTTGTCTTACTGCACTTGGCAGATTTTCCCACTTGTTTAATGTATACAAATCTGGCATATTCAAGATGCATTATTTGTATCTTGTTTTAAGGATTTGTAGACATTTCAACTGCAAAACAAGCCCAAACAACTCATTAAAATTGAATTGTATAAAATGAAATGCATTAATGTGGACAGCAATGTCTCAAAGTGATCTGAGCTGCTACTGATCTCTAGAGGAACACATCTCCAGTTTTCTCTCCCTCAGAAGAAACATGTGTGAGAACAAGGGCACTTCAGCAAGTCTTGTGCATTCAGTTATTGCTCTCATTCAGAAACAAATGAAATATTTAAGACATTTATTTTAATTTCATGTGTGTTAATAACTTTCCAGGAATTATTTCGGACATTTTCTGAAAATAAAGCATGGTAAATCCTAAGAATGACCTATTTCTCTCTCTCTCAGAGAGGGCAGGTACAGATAGTTGTGTTTGTCTGATGTGTTAAAATAATGAGCGTATGATGAGCTTAATTTTGGCAATCATATGATCAACACAAACGCAGCGCGTCAGTTTGTGCCAGACGAACCGTCAATGTGAGAGTTTCTTTGCCCTTATTTAGTCACAGTGCTCCAGCCTTCACACGGCTGAGACAAACTCTGACGTTTTCCTCCAGAACTGGAGATGTCTGTGTGGGTTCAGGACTGTCTCTCTGTGTGGTGGAGGATGGGGGAGGAAATATTTACACAACTGTTAGCACCTGCCATTATGTCGTTTAACACTGGTTATCTGGTTGAGGTTGACGTTAGTAGTGGGTTGAAACCAAGGAGGTCTGTAATACCTTGAGAAAGTCTGTTTGCATTTCTGTTTATTTCAGTGGTGCATGGTTTTACTAGTGCATGCCAGTGTTGTTATGGTTAAAAAAGATATAAATATAAATAAATGAATGAATAAATAAATACATACTGTACATACATTCATAAACAAACAAACATTTTTGTTATTTGAAATAAAAAAGAAGTAAAATGAAATATCAAGATGAAAACTTAAACCAAAATTAGAAATGTTGCCTTGGCATTTTACTGAAATAAGTTACTGAAATAAAAAATAAACACAATTTATAAGTATTAAAAAAAATAATAATAAAAATGACAAAAGCATTCTTGTATATTTTAGTGACAGTTCCACTAGTGCATGTCAGTGTTAAAATATTTTTGTTAATTGTATTAAAGCTGGAATAAAATGAAATATTAGATGAAAACTTAAAAAAAAAACGAAAAATAGAATTTTTGCCTTGGCTTCTAACAGAAATAAGTGTAAGTTAAAATTGTTAAATTACTAATAAAAAAACTGAAAACAAAAAATAAATGAAAAGTTTTTTATAAATATTGAATAAATAAATAAATAAATAAATGAATAAATAGCTTGAAAAAAATGAAATATAAATATTAGCTGAAAAACATAAACTACACAAAAATGAGAAGTATTACCTTGGCATGTAACTGAAATAAGTTTCAATTAAAATATTAAAATTACTAACTGAAATAAAAACTATTTATAAAAAAATGACAAAATCCTATAATTAAAAAGTATTCAAAATATTAATAAATATAAGTATATAAATAATAATAATTTATTTTTGTTAGAGATGATTTATTATAGATATATAGTTCATTTATTTTTTACATTTAATTTTTTCAAATATGCATGCACCCTATAATATGCATGGTTGGTATGAGCCAGTTTTTGTGATCCCAGATTAGCCGTACTGTTATGCCAACCAAGAATGTGCCGGTATTTGAGTGTGTATCCATGTGCATCAAGCTCCAGCAGTATCCATTACTAAATATAAACGAAGTGCCACTGATGCTTGCCCACCTCAGCTGAAAATACCCCGAGAATCTGAGGAATTAATTATCCCAGGAGCTGCAAGCAACCAGTGTTCATTCACGGCATTCAGCCGTTTAAATTTCCCAGGAGACACGTGTGTAACAAAACCGATAGCTGTGAAGTTCAACATCCTCGATCGGATTGGCGGATGAAGTGTGAGTGTTTCTGGTGTCTCCTGTGTATAAAATGTGTCTCTCGCTATAAATACTGCTCACTTTCAGCAAGGAGCAGCTGCGTGATGCGCCCGGGGAGCTCTTCAGGAGCGAGGTGCATATTCTCAGTGTAAATATAAGACAAACTCTCATTTATATCTCCCAGCTGCCTCCGTCTCCAGTAATAACAGAGATAAGGTCACCCCGAATCTCTCGGGCATAATCAAAGTTAAAAATACACCCGTCTCGAGTTAGAGAATTGAGGTTTGTGAAAAACTCCAATAGATCGAACTCTCATCTAAATTACTGTTTGGGGCGGCATCAGTCTGTCAACAGCTTCTGTATATTTTTGGATTTCATCATAGAGGACATAATGAACATTTGTGTGTATACAAGTGTTGTCATTGCTATTTTGGACAGCGATTGAATGTCATAACAGAAGCACAACAAGTTAAAGTCACCATCGAAATGAAAACACTCCCATGGCCACAACTGTGCAACACGCTTCTATTAATAACACAAATACTTTCTGCAACAATTTGTCTGCCAGGGTTTTCCCGTCTTTGGTTACTTGCTGGTTTCATCAGAGTCACTCCAAACTTTGTCCAAACGCCTGAGATTAAGATATGGATTATTAGTGTTTATATTATATTTATTCTTTTAGATTATTCAGATCAGTATATTGAATTCTATTCTATCTATCTATCTATCTATCTATCTATCTGTCTGTCTGTCTGTCTGTCTATCTGTCTGTGTCTGTCTGTCTATCTGTGTCTGTCTGTCTATCTGTCTGTGTGTGTGTCTGTCTATCTGTCTGTCTGTGCCTGTCTGTCTATCTGTCTGTCTGTGTCTGTCTATCTATGTCTGTCTGTCTGTCTGTCTGTCTGTGTCTGTCTGTGTCTATCTGTCTGTCTGTGTCTGTCTGTCTGTCTGTCTGTGTGTGTGTCTGTCTGTCT
>NW_015547712.1:1245606-1250280 GCF_001515605.1 Sinocyclocheilus anshuiensis
TATCTATCTGTCTGTCTGTCTGTCAAATCTATAGTACACATTATATTTATAAATTATATAGTAAAAAATTACAAGAAATGTCATAGTATGGAATTTTATTTCTTACTTGATACTGTTAAAAGCTGTACATATTCGATGTGATATAATTTTATATATTAGAAATATGTAAAACAATTAAATATAGTATACATATAAATTATAAATAAAAAACAGTATAAAATATAAAATATACATACAAATTATGTATGATAAAGTTGTAATTTATTATAATATGCAAAATGTTTATTTATGTTTAATATGTATAGCTGTTAACAGTATATCATACAAAATATCATACATTAGTTCTTAAATATGTATATAAAATAAATATGTATATAAAATGTTATATATGTATGTAAAGTTTTATATATTAAATTATTTATATATACTGTATATGTGTGTGTGTATAAATTAATAAATAAATAAATTAGATAGAAAATATCTAAAAAAATATATATATTTGTCTGTCTACAAAATGCTTATAATATATAATAATATTTAACATATAGTGTTATATAGCACCAGAATCATAAGTTCGAATAAGTATCTTTGGATAAAAAGAACTGCATGAATTAATGTAGTTTGAAAAAGCTTCATTCCGATTAGACTAGTTCTCATACTGTTGCTCAAATGTGGGGGCTTTATGATCTAATTCAGCATGGTGAACTGAACATCTTGTTTTAATAATAAGTTTCATTAAGCGCTCTGATCTTCTGCAGTTTCACCCAGACTCAGTTCTGATGGGAGCGTGGATGGTGAGCGATGTGTGGGACTGGAGCGGAGATCTCTCTGAGATACTCTGAGGGCAGTGCTGCATCAGGCCAGACAGGCTGGGTGTGAGATCATAGGGAGGGTGGGCGCACGCACTATTAGAAATATGTAAAACAATTAAATATAGTATACATATAAATTATAAATAAAAAACAGTATAAAATATAAAATATACATACAAATTATGTATGATAAAGTTGTAATTTATTATAATATGCAAAATGTTTATTTATGTTTAATATGTATAGCTGTTAACAGTAATAAATCAGAAATATTATGTTTATTTGTAAAATATATTATTATGACAGTATCAAATATCGGAAACAAAATGTGTTATTATAAAAATGTATATGAATACTATATATTAATATATATTAATTATATATATTTATATAAAATAATATTTAGTATGGGCTTTATGATCTAATTCAGCATGGTGAACTGAACATCTTGTTTTAATAATAAGTTTCATTAAGCGCTCTGATCTTCTGCAGTTTCACCCAGACTCAGTTCTGATGGGAGCGTGGATGGTGAGCGATGTGTGGGACTGGAGCGGAGATCTCTCTGAGATACTCTGAGGGCAGTGCTGCATCAGGCCAGACAGGCTGCGTGTGAGATCATAGGGAGGGAGCGCGTACGCACTTTATCAAAAATCCTGATGTCATCGTTGAGCTCAGCACTCATTACATCACCCTCTCTCTCTCTCTCTCTCTCTCTCTCACTCACTCTCAGGGAAATCCCCCTCTTAAATCTGCATATGGGAACATGAGAAATGAGGCTGTTGCAGATTAGCTACAAGGGCAAACTACATATTAAAATATCAAGAGTTGGCTCAGAGCTTAAGACTGCAGACATTTGATATGAAAGTCTTGGGTCCACTAGTGATTGATTTTTTACTTCACTTGAAACATACACTGTAAAAAAGGTGTTAAATTACTATAAAACCTGGCAATTGCATGATTTTTTTGGACATATCATTGCAAGTACCTTGACCATGTAAATCCATTATATATTGTACAGTTGCAAATAACTGAAGAATCAGATGCACAGCAAAAAAATTATATTGTTCCTCAGCATTTTTTTTTTTTCCAGTACAAATATCTATAAATTCTTAAATCAAGATACATTAAGTTGAGATGCAAAATGACTTAAAGGACTAGTTCACCCCAAAATGAAAATTTGCTGAACATTTACTCACCCTCAGTCCATTCTAGATGAGTTTGTTTCTTCATCTGAACAGATTTGGAGAAATTTAGCATTACATCACTTGCTCACCAATGGATGCTCTGCAGTGAATGGGTGCCGTCAGAATGAGAGTCCAAACAGCTGATAAAAACATCACAATAATCCACAAGTAATCCACACCACTCCAGTCCATCAGTTAATGTCTTGTGAAGCCAAAAGCTGCGTGTTTGAGAAGAAGAAACAAATCCATAATTGAAACATTTTCAAACCATTGATTCCAGCTAAAATATAGTCCATAATCCATAATAACACTTCCTCCAGTGAAAAAGTTGTCAGGAGAAGAAAACAGATCAAGCACAGTTTACATGCGAAAACAATTCTAAACAAATATGTGGGTGGATTTTGATGTGAGAGAGAACAGGAGATAGACTTTTTCCACTGGATTTTTGGATTATGGACTCGTTTTTTGTCCAGAAGCAATGGTTTAAAGTTAAAATGTCTTAACGATGGATTTGTTTCTTACAAACACACAGCTTTTGGCTTCACAAGACATTAACTGATGATTCTAGTCTGACCAACTAACAGTGGTCAGTAATCAGTCTTACGTTTTGGATTCAAATCAGGCCAATTTACATTTTAGTAATACTCATTCTGACGGCACCCATTCACTGCAGAGCATCCATTTCTCCAACTATGTTCTGATGAAGAAACAAACACATCTATATCTTAAGTGTGCCAATGGGGTCTTAAAAATCGAATTAATTCAAAGGTAAACCTATTTTTCTTACCCAATTGGTTATTTTACTTCTCAAATAAATGTATCTTGTTTTAGAAATTTGTACTAGAAAATAAGACAAAAATACAGAGGAAGAACACTTGTGTCCAGTGTGCTGAAAGCTATTAGATGTTTTATTGTTCTAACTGTGTGATATGTTCAGGAGATTGTCTCTGGTGTATCTGTGGATGATGTTCATCTTTGTTTGCACCTGCAGGTGAAGATGAGGTCCAGGAGCAGCGATATGGAGGGGCCAGAGAACAGACCACTGAAGCCGCTCACTAAAATCCACAGCACTGAGAAACAGAGAAGCAAACAAGAGCTGATGAAGAAGAAAAGCAAAGCTCGGGAGGAAAAAGAGAGCAGTGAGGAGAAGACTGTTTCTGGGACTTTGCAGAAGCCTCAGAGGCCTCGCGAGATGCAGCAGAGGAGAGCCGGAGTGATGGAACTCTCCAAAGAAGATCTCATCCATCTGCTGGGAGTCATGGAGGGAGAAGTTCAGGTGAGGTTTCACTGCATGGTGACAAGAAAAATGTGATGTAGGACTTTCTTTAAAACAGTTTTCTCTCGGAAATTGCTAGTAAATTTCACAAATAATTACATAGAAATGGCAAGTAGCACATTGAAGTAAATGTGAAATTTTGAAATAGAAAGACTGAAATAGTATTTTCTTGTCAAACGTACTCCAATAATCTTTGAAAAGCATCACTGTCATTCAAAAAGGAGTTGAATAAGATGACAGAAGGATTATGATGCTTTATACACTTATGCTGATTCCATAATAATATATTATGATTTTACAATGTAAAAGTTTTGAGTTGTATACTGTATTGAATTGAGTGTCATGGTTTTGTTAGGGCATTAGGATAAATACAATATGATCTGATTAGGTACTGGACATTTTGGCACTACCGTTCATAAGTTTGGGGTCATTTAGATTTTTTTATATATACTTCCATTCAGCAGGGATGCATTAGATTGCTCAAACATGACTGGAATAATGTCACAAAAAATCTAAAAAAAACAAAAAAACAACCTGTTAACACAAATATATGAAGCAGCACAACTATTTTCAGCATTGATGATAATTGATGAATATATTGATAAAATGTTTCTTGAGCAGCAAATCAGCATATTAGAATAATTTCTGAAGGATCATGTGACACTGAAGACTGGAGTTATATATATTCTATTTGAATATATAAAATAAGTTATTTTAAATTGTAATAATATTTCACAATAATACTGTTTTTACTTTATTTTTGATCAAAATTGCAGACTTGGTGACCAGAAGAGACTTAAAAAAAAAAGAAATCATTTTACCAACCCTGAACATTTGAACAGTAGTGTAGGTGATTTGGATATTCTGTGCATACAGAAATGTGCATACTGTACACAGTATACATATGATATAGTGAGAAAATTGTAAAAGAAGTATGATAGCATGATTGTCTTTACATGCCAATGTCATATTGTTGTTAATGTTTAGGTTTTGTGGAAGCATACAGCTCCCCCTGCTGGTGCTCAAGGAGGATGTAACAGCTGGCACCTTGACACACGATACAAAACCTTGACAAATTCCTCTAAAATATTTTGATTTGTATCATTTTTTATTAAAACCAGTTAATTTTTATCATGTTTTTAAAGAGATTGACAATTGATTCAGCAAACAACAAATGCTTAGGGAAGTTTGTAAAAAGTAGTTTATGTTTTTTGAAAGTTGTCAGTAAAAGATTATTACTGATTGATTGACAAGATTGTTGGTGAATGTTTTACAAGAAAATATTTATAATTTAGTTTAATTCAATGTGTTACAATGTTCTTTCCAATTGTTAGGTGTAGAAACTAGGGTTGCCAACTTCAGAAAGGAAAAATACGGGACAATCGCATAATATATATATATA
>NW_015547712.1:1250425-1255523 GCF_001515605.1 Sinocyclocheilus anshuiensis
GAATATGCTAGTTACGTAAATGTAAAATGTGTTTTTCTCTATTTTACAACATTACAATAGTGAAAGACGGCTTCCCTTACTGATCTCGTCTCATGTAGATTGCATGTTTTCTTGCGCGGCTGGATGTTAGACTCATGACCATTAATCACGATGTTTGTATTTGCCAAAACTGATTTACTGTAGTCAAAACACGGACGGAATTGGCATTAGCACGAGCGCCACTTGCTGTGAAGCGGGAGCGACCAGCCGGCAGGATTGCGCAGCCTTCCTCGAACAGTTATGCTCAAGATTTCTGATTTACTTAACGGGGCTGTGACTGGATGATGACAGATGTTGGTGATCATTCTCAAGCACTGCTGCTGTTGTATCAGTCAGTGGTTTGCAGTCAAGAAACGGGACAAGGGACACAAAAATTAAGCCCAATATATGGGATGTCCCGGCTAATATGGGACGGTTGGCAACCCTAGTAGAAACTGGTGTCGAAAATTGTTTCTTGTAGTATATATTCTTAAAACATAGGATACTATGGCATGCCATGTATCATGGAAATACCATGGTATTTGAATATGATAAACACCATATGCTTTAGGCCCGTGAAGATATTATCCACATGCTGCAGTCTGAGAGAGCACGACCTGAAGTTCTGGAGGCTCATTACGGATCTGCGGTTCCAGTCAAACCTCTTCAAGCTCTGCAGAGAGACAGCCTGATGACCAGCGGAGACTTGATTCGAGACGACGTCTATGAGATCCCTATGATAGAGGTGAGGAACACTGTCTTAGTAATCTTTACATACTGTTGTGCCAGTGCAAGCAGTTAATGATGGCGATAATCATTCTGTCTCTAAAGCTGGACCGTTTGGAGGAGAAGCAGCGTGAGACGTACAGACGGATGTTAGAGCAGCTGCTCTTAGCTGAGAAATGCCACCGACGCACCGTCACCGACCTGGACAATGAAAAGCGCAAACACGTCGACTTCATGAACAAAAGCGATGATTTCACCAACCTGCTGGAGCAGGAGAGAGAGAGGTGAGGAGATCCCACAGGAATAAATCAGACATTTTAGTCAACAGTGTGCATGGTTTTTAGTAAAATATGCTCATGAAGTGGAAAAAAATGCAAGGATAATTTTCTAATGAAGCGTGACATTACAAAGTTTATTTTATTTTATCTGAAACAGTTAATTTAGTATAATTGAGATACTGTTGTAGTTTTTATTAGTATTTTGAGTATTTTATTTTTATTTGACATTTTTAGTCATTTTGTTTAGTATTTTTTTAAATGTCTATATTGTTTTTATTTCAGTTTTATTACATTTTTTTAATGCATGAGAAAAGAGAAATATTATTCTATATCAGTTAATATTTATTTTATTTAAAGTAACAAGATCGATATTTAGTTTTAATGAAATATAAGAATCCTTCCCTGAAATGGTTAAATTACACAGTAACAATATTAAAAACTATAATTGAGATTTAAATTTTTAATTGTATCATGTTTTTTTAAACAAATTGACTCAACAAATCACTTAAGTTTTTAAAAGGTGATTTTCTACACTGTAAAAAAAAAATATTTTTCAAAGGTTATAAATAAAACAATGTTTATTGCGATGTGTTTTACAAGAAAATACGATTTCATATTTTCTACTTCAAAATTTCGTTTAATTCTATGTGTCACTTGCAGTTTCTTTGCAATTGTGAAATTTACAAGCAATTTCTAAGTGAAAATTGGTGTAGAAAATTGGTTTTAGGCCAATTATTGTCGATTGAATGTTCTTTTATTTTTCATTATTCTTGTACTGCACTTTTAAAATGGAGCTCATTTGTGTGATGCACTGTCATGGCAAATCTATAAAAACACTATGTGTATTTTGTTGCAGTGGCACCGTTCAGTCGCACTCCTTCCTTCCACTTGTCACGCTCATCTCCAGCCTGTGTGTGTTTGCACATTCCTCCATAATTCTCTCATTTCAGAGATTCATAGCAGGTGAGGTCACGCCAGCGCTGCGCCACCTGGGACCGAACGCGGGGCGATGGCGGGGAATCCCGCCAGGAATATAAAACTGCTGTGTGTTGAGCTTCTAGAAGCATCCGCAATGCCATTCCTCCTCAAATTACCCCTCTCTCTTTCACATGACATTTACACTTGCTGTTTTTCCTCTTGAAGTCCCACATTCAAGAAAGACTGTAATCTGATAAGGACAACTAGTTTTGTTCTTTGATTGACATATAGGTCAGTGAAAGACAGATACTAATGATTTTACCATCAAGTGTGTTGTGTTTCATGAAGTCAACATGGAATCAAAAATACATATACAGTGGGTACGGAAAGTATTCAGACCCCCTTAAATTTTTCACTCTTTGTTATATTGCAGCCATTAAAAGGGTGCTTCTACTAAATACTGAGCAAAGGGTCTGAATACTTAGGACCATGTGATATTTCAGTTTTTCTTTTTTAATAAATCTGCAAAAATGTCAACGATTCTGTGTTTTTCTGTCAATATGGGGTGCTGTGTGTACATTAAAGAGGAAAAAAAATTAACTTAAATGATTTTAGCAAATGGCTGCAATATAACAAAGAGTGAAAAATTTAAGGGGGTCTGAATACTTTCCGTACCCACTGTACATATTCCTTCATTGTAAAGTGAATGAACCTTTTTGGAACCTGTGATATTTTATTCTTCGATGAATAAAAAGTTAGAAAGAACTGCATTTATTCAAAATAGATTTTTCTCTCTCTCAGTATAAGTCTTTATATTATCACTTTTTACCAATGTAACACATCCCTGATGAATAAAAGTATTATTTTCTTTCAAAAAAAGAAAGAAAGAAAGAAAAAACAATGCACTGAGCCCAAACCTTTGAACGGTAGTGTATATTGTTTCAAAAAATGTCTGTTTTGAATAAATGCTATTCTTTTTAACTTTCTACTCATCAAAGAATCCTGAAACAAAGTATCAGAGGTTTCAAAAAAATATTAAGTATTTCTAACATTGATAATAAATCAGCATATTAGAATGATTTCTGAAGGATCATGTGACACTGAAGACTGGAGTAATGATGCTGAAAATTTAGCTTTGAATCGCAAAAATCAATTATATTTTGAAGTATATTAAAATAGAAAAACCTTATTTTAAATTGCAATAATATTTCACAATATTACTGTTTTTTCTGCCTTGGTGAGCAGAAGAGACTTCTTTCAAAAACATTATATATATATATATATATATATATATCAGGAGTTATGTATAATTCCTGATGGATACAATCAAGTGCCTACTGTACATTTTTCCTTTGTTAATATTTAGTTTAACTCGGAAATGTCACATTATAGAAGTAAAATGCATTGCAAATGCCGCTTCATGTTTACAGCAATATAAAATCCAGCATTTAAAAAAATCTTACAAAAAAAAAAGGCAGAGAAAAGGGTGTGTTTTGTGTTTGCTAGGGTTTTCTAGATTGTTGCTAGGTGGTTGCTAAGGTGTTTTAAAAAGTTGGGATACAATGTACACATTTAGGGGATTTTTCTCACCCGTTTTATCATCCTCCAGGAAAAGTTCATGTCTGATTGCTCGAAGCAATAGCACATCATTTGTGTCTGGAGTTACACATCAAAGTTTCGTTCTCACTGTAGGTATGTTAGCAACCATCACCAATTAAAACTACATCTGGAAATTTGATGTGCTCTTGATATTCAGGCTGTAATTTAAATCGCAAGCACATTTATACTAGACACCAAAAGATGATGTCATTCTATCACCATTCGCATGATTTATGATTTATAAGTCTTTCGCTGCACATGTCACAGTGGATCTGATGATTTCAGTAGATTTTCCCAACTGTTGTCTTAAACCTTTGCCAGTATGAGCAAGTTATGGGCAATAATGAAATTATTATTATTTGCTGAGTAATAACATTTTCATTTTCCCTTTTTATTTATTCATTTATTTACTGTCTCAGATTTGCATTCTTGTTGCATTTCGGAGTGACAGGGCTTCATCTGACCCAAAAGTGCGACATTGTTCTCTTACAAAACAAAACTTTTCCCTTGCATTGTTGTCTGTTCCCATGGGAACTTGGTTGCATGTGAGAAAGGAAGTAATTGGGTCATTTTATAGTTTATATGAGATGGAAAGGGAACCCTTGAAATGATACAGAGGGTTTAGTGCATTGACCACGGCTCTAATTGACTGCTTCCTAAAACAATATCCTAACTTCAGTCTCGGGGAAGAGAATAAGAGAGGAAAGCTGAGAAAAGAGTGCATGAAAAGCTCTCTGATGGCTCCGCCTCCTTTGCCCAAACAAGGGCAGAACAGCTCTATGTTAGAGGGATGATATCACCAGTAAGTGGGGCAATGCTGTTTCACACAACATTCACCTTTCACTGCGCTCATGACATGGTTGGAATGTAATGGCTAATGCAGGGAACCGTTCAGTGATGCTTTGAGCAGAGTAACTTCAAAAACATGTCAGGCATGGACCTACCTGGACTCCTTCCCAGCTAGATGGTGAGTTTGAAAAGAGTTTGAAATGAATACAAATAGGCTGACAATATTCATTCATGGATCTCTTTGAATATATTATAGTGTCTAACTGCTGTTAAAGCGCATGGTGAGGAAATTAGATCATTGAATAATGAAGGAAATATGCTGCAAACTCAGTGTCTGGCACTTATTTCACAAAGGACATGGTCCTTTCGACAGAGAGCCTCCTGCAGAGCTAGATCAGTGTAAACATTCACCAGCATCATAGACTTTTCTTCAAGTACCCTTGTTGGCACAGATTCCTCTGTTGCGATGTGCTTGTAGACATTTTGCCAGGTGGGAACTTATTACTGTTGACGTGCCAAGCTGCCCGTGAGCTGTTTCGATTCTGTGATCATGCAAGCATGAAATGTTCATTAACTACTGTCAGAGAAAATCACTAAAGCATTCAGACACTGTTCCTTTTCTCATAACGGTCATGCTTGCTTCTGTTCTCTTACTTCACAATTGTACAGCTTTTTTTGCTGAGTTTTTCATTCACTTTCAAGAAGGCAATATGATGGGTGTGTGTTTATGTGTGTGTATATATATATATATATATATATATATATATATG
>NW_015547712.1:1255571-1259530 GCF_001515605.1 Sinocyclocheilus anshuiensis
ACACACACACACACACACACACACACACACACACACACACACACATAATAAAATACCCCATGGTTGACTCTCTCTTTCCTCTCTCTTTGTTGTTTCATATTAACTTTAATGAAAGGGACTGTACAATTTGACCTTTATTTTGAATATGAGTCAATCCATTTGAATTTCTTTCTCTTTGATTTCACCAGACTCAAGAGACTGTTGGAGCAAGAGAAGGCATACCAGGCTCGCAAGGACAAGGATCACAGCAAACATCTTGAGAAAGTTTGGGAGGAGCTGGTTAAGTTGAAATCATTTGCCCTGATGCTGGTGGATGAAAGGCAGCTTCACATTGAACAGATTGACCAGGAAAGACAGAAGATCCAGGATCTCAGCAAGAAGCTACATGAAAGAGAGCAGCAGTTGGAGCTCATCAACAGCAAAGCTAAAGAAGATAGTCAGAGGATCCAAAGGCTGGAGCTCGACCTAGAACATAAGACCTCCAAATCTTCACAGGAACATGAGGAGATGACCGCCAAGTTGGCCAAGCAGGAGTCTGAAAGTCGACAGCTGCGTCTGAAGCTGGCCAGCATTTCACGCAGGATTGAGGAGCTGGAGGAGGCCAATCGTACGCTGCAGAAGTCTGAGGAGGACCTTCAGGACCTGCGGGACAAAATAAGCAGAGGGGAGTGCGGGAACTCAAGCCTCATGGCTGAGCTGGAGAACCTTCGGAAGAGAGTTCTGGAAATGGAGGACAAGGATGAGGAGATCACAAAAACAGAAGCGCAGTGCAAGGAGCTAAAGAGGAGGCTCCAAGATGAGGAGAATCACAGCTGTGAGCTGAAACTAGAGGTTGAAAAACTGCAAAAGAGGATGGTGGACCTGGAGAAACTGGAGAAACTGGAGGGAGCTTTCAATGTGAGCAAATCCGAATGTGCCCAGCTTCACAACAACCTGGAGAAAGAAAGAACCTTGACAAAGAGCTTGGCGTGTGAGCTGGAAACAGTTAAAAACCATATCAAAGAACTTGAGTGCTCAGAGTCGAGGCTGGAAAAGGCTGAGATGGGTTTAAAGGACGACTTGACCAAACTAAAGTCATTCACGGTGATCCTAATGGACGAGAGGAAGAACATGGCAGAACGAATCAAACAGGAAGAGCAGAAAAGTGAGGAGATTAACAAACTGTTTAAAGCTGAGCAATGCAAAGTCATGGAGGTCACAGAAAAGCTGATTGAGGAAAGTAAGAAGCTTCTTAAACTGAAGTCCGAAATGGAGATGAAAGTGTCCACTCTTACCAAGGAGAAAGATTACCTGAAATCTAAACTTGCAAGTGAAGAAGAGAAACGAAAGGATCTCAGTATAAAGTTATGTCAGATGCAAACTAAAATGGATGCGCAAGAGGAAGCTGAGTGGGAATCTTCAAGAAACAGAGATAATGTAGACAAAGTTGGGTATCCCGATGAGGACAACAAGGTTAAAGAGCTCACAATGGAGATTGAGAGACTCAGGAACCGACTTAAACAGCTTGAGGTTGTGGAGGGCGATTTGTTGAAGACAGAGGACGAGTACGACATGCTTGAGAAGAAGTTCAGAACCGAGCAAGACAAAGCCAACGCTCTTTCCCAGCTCCTGGAGGAAATGAAGACGCAGATCACCAAGAACAAGGCCATAGAAAAAGGAGAGTTGGTAAGCCAAGAAGCTGAGTTGAGACTACGCTGCAAGATGGAGGAGGCCAAAATGAGAGATCTTCAGGCCGATGTCCAAGCTCTAAAGGAGAAGATTCATGAGCTCATGAACAAGGAGGATCAACTATCTCAGCTTCAGGTGGACTACACGGTTCTCCAGCAGCGGTTCATTGAAGAAGAAGATAAAAAGAAAAACATGAGTCAAGAAGTTCTCAAACTAACCAAAGAGTTAGAAGCTACGAAGCGTTACAGCCGTGCACTTAGACCCAGCATGAATGGAAGGAGGATTGTGGATGTTCCTCTTGCTTCCACTGCAGTACAGACCGACGCAGACATGAACGAACACATCGAAGACGAGACTCCAGCTGTGTTCATCCAGAAGTCTGTTCTAGAGGAAAATCACATCATGAGTAATCTGAGGCAGAAAGGTCTCAAGAAACAGACCGTGTTGGACCGTTACCCGCCGGCGGCTGCAGAGTTGGGGACTCAGCTTCAGGTGGACTACACGGTTCTCCAGCAGCGGTTCATTGAAGAAGAAGATAAAAAGAAAAACATGAGTCAAGAAGTTCTCAAACTAACCAAAGAGTTAGAAGCTACAAAGCGTTACAGCCGTGCCCTTAGACCCAGCATGAACGGAAGGAGGATTGTGGACGTTCCTCTCGCTTCCACTGCAGTACAGACCGATGCAGACATGAACGAACACATCGAAGACGAGACTCCAGCTGTGTTCATCCAGAAGTCTGTTCTAGAGGAAAATCACCTCATGAGTAATCTGAGGCAGAAAGGTCTCAAGAAACAGACCGTGTTGGACCGTTACCCGCCGGCGGCTGCAGAGTTGGGGACGAGGAAGTCTTGGAACCCTTGGATGAAGAAGAAAGAAGCGGTTACTATCACTCAGGGAGTTCCATCAACCCAGGAGGTCAATGGAATAACATCACGGACATCACCAGAACTAACCATGTCTCAGAAACCCGGTCAGCCCCTTCATATTAAGGTGACTCCAGACCATCAGAGCAGCACTGCCACGTTGGAGATCACCAGTCCACGTGCTGAGGACTTCTTCTCCAGTACCACCATCATCCCAACTCTTGGGCTCCAGAAACCACGCATAACAATCGTTCCTACTTCTATGCTGCCAAAGTCCAAAACCAGTGAAGGGCCAGCTGAACGGACAAAGTCTCCAGTCACTATAACGGCCATCTCCAGAGCTAAATCTCCAGAGAAGGGTAAAGGCTTCTACTTGGAGCATCCTGCTTCTCCTCTGTCCATCATAACTGTTAGCGCAACTCCAGTCTCCCAGACATCCATCTCCCCAGAACCCCATGAGATGACCATGGGCAGGGCCGTGTTCAAGTTGACCCCTGAAAAGCAGACGGTTCCAACGCCCATCCGGAAATACAACACCAATATTATAACCACAGAGGACAACAAGATCCACATCCACCTGGGGTCACCAGGGTTCAAGAAACCTCAGGATGACCGAAGTGGCTCAGTTACGGTTTGGCCTAATGGTATAAGTTCAGACAGCAGAGAGATGCTAACGGGGACAGTTCTGCGCTCTCCCAGACAGACGTCAGCTAATGTTGGGAACATGATCCAAGGCAAGATGACCAGCAGCATCACAATAACCCCCATCACCTCGGCCCCATCCAGGTCTACTCAATCTGTGGTGAGTACCAGATTAATTGCGTTGTCCCTCTGTTTGGATTTTAGAAGATGCGGAATTTTGTGGTAGAAAAGTGAGTGTGCATATATGCCATCAAATGACAACAGTCATTTAACAGTTAATATTTTGTGATTTTTGTCCCTAAAACAAAATTATCATATTCAATCTTTTATATTTCAGTTGCTTCTGAAATGTTTCAAAATGATATCAGGGGGTGTCTGCTCCCTAGATAGCTCTCTTTCAAGGTATCGATCAAATCAAATTCGATCTCCCTATCCATTATTGCTAACTAACACTGGAATGTACTGATGTGCTTGTCACCCAAGAAAACTTGTCAAGCAAATCCTTTAAACAGTGGCACAAACTGACCAGTCCCCTCACGTTTAACCTGTTATAAAATCGAATAATGTGTGACCAGACCATGGCTATAACCTTCCTTTCCTTGCCTATATACCAAAACCTACTAAATCAAGCACCAACTGTAAGGAATAGTTGTCAGCATAATAAAATATTACATTTTACATGTGCAAATATTAAACAGTTTTTAATATTAGGGGAAAAAATGAATGAGTTAAAAAAGAATATAAATTAAAGGCTTATATATATATATATATATATATATATATATA
>NW_015547712.1:1259607-1267381 GCF_001515605.1 Sinocyclocheilus anshuiensis
TTTTATTTATTAGTATAAACAATAAAAATGAATAATTGAAAAAAATAATACTTTGTAAAGACTTAATAACATTTCAGGATAAAATATTTACTTTTGTGAATGGCCACCTTATTTATTTAATTTTATATTATTGCTTTTAGATTTGTTTGCATAAATAAATGACAATTTAACCCCTTTATAAACAGGTTAAAAACTTTCCTTTTCAGAAACAGAGAGTTAGTCTGCATAAATGCAAACACAAAATGCACTTACTCTGGCAAACACATGGTTAATAAAAAATGAAACACTCTGTAAATGTGATCTCATATTTCCCTTTGCCTTTTTTTCAGCACGGAACGGATGTGCAGTCATCTCGCTCCACGGCAACACGAATCCCCATGTCAAAAGGTATGAAAACAGGGAAAGCGGTCTTGTCCACGACGTCACGCTCTGAGAGCCAGTCTATGAAAATTGAACTGAGGAAATCTGCAGTTTGCAGCTCTGAAGCCGGAGCCGGAGCCGGAGGAAAGAGCTAAGATTGGCTCATGATAATGTGGCACTGAAATTTAATCTAAACACTACAGAACTGAATGAAATCTGAACAAAAGTGTTGCAATGTAAAACAGAGCAATCATTGGCACTGGGGCCTCCATTTCTAGATTGAGAAACATTATTGTAATATTGTAAATACTGTATGTCAAATCAGCCTTTATGAATTGTACAGACATTTATAATTGGATCTCAGACAGTTGGAATGTGTGCATGTGTGTTTTGTGCTAAAACATTTTAACTAACCCTTCACCATTTCTTTTAGTATTTATTTTTCCATTACCATTTCACAAAGGTTTTATTCTGCAAAACTGCTTGTGGAGGTTTCCAGGGGGGTGGAAGTGTATTGTATTAAATGTCACTGAATGAATTTTCTGATTCCACTTAATAAATATTTTTCTGTCTTCAGAATACATAGAAACATTATTTTTTTTATTTTGGGTTTATTGATTATTTATATATTGATATTTGATAGGGAATGCTAGGAAGAAAATGGAGGAAGAAATATTATTTATTATTATGTATTATTATGTTCTGTGTAGAGTATAATGGCATTGAACTAAGGTCAGGAAACCTCCATAAATTGTGAATAACATTTTAAACCATATTGACATTAGTTTAAGCATGTTCAGTGGATAAACTGATACTCATGATTCACCCATTTTGAAGACTAAATATTCTGACAGTGAAGGAATTTGATATTATTCCTAAAATTATTCCAATGCCTTTTGTTTCCTTGCAATTCAGTAACACATTCTGAATCAATTTTGTTCATTCACAAAAGTATTCAATTTTGATACTTTTGTTTTGTACGGAACAGTTGATATAAATATTTATAAATACAAGCATCACATTTCTGCTTCTAAACTTTACCAAATGTCTCGCCCCATAGAAGTCCATTACTGTAAACATGGTTTTTACTTCTTTGGTTTTAACTGAGGGAAAGGGTCTAAATTATTGGTAAACAACATTATTTTACAGATTTAACCTGCATTGAACCCAGAATATTTCTACAATGAAGGTTTTGACACATTTGTGACTTGTATTGCAAAGGAAAAAAGCTACTAAGCAAGTTTAATGCCCTTCACTTTACTTAGAAATGGTCAGTTCATTTTTAGCATCTTAAAGGAATTGTTCACCCAAAAATGAAAGCTTGCTGAAAATCTACTCACCCTCAGACCATCCAAGATGTAGAGGAGTTTGTTTCTTCATGAGAACAGATTGGAGAAATGTAGCATTACCGTACATCACTTGCTCAGCAATGGATGCTCTGCAGTGAATGGGTGCCGTCAGAATTAGAGTCCAAACAGCTGATAAAAACATCACAATAATCCACAAGTAATCCACACCACTCCAGTCCACCAGTTAATGTCTCGTGAATCCAAAAGCTGTGCATTTGTAGGAAAAAATTCCATCATTTAGGCATTTTAACTTAAAACCGTTGCTTTATAATCCATATTGCTTCCTTCAGTGAAAAGCCCTGCATCCTCTGTTGTCTTTCACATCAAAATCTATACCTACAAATTTGTTTAGAACCATTTTGGAAGGTTTTTGCTTGTAAACTGTGTTTGATCGTTGCATATTTCTCTCCTGATTCAGATGACTTTGCTGGAGAAACAATATTACGGAGAGAGGACTCGTATTTTAGTTGGAAGCAACAGTTTGAAGATAAAACCGTCTTGGTGGATTTGTTTCTTTTAAACATGCAGCTTTTCATTTCACAAGATGTTAACTGATGGACTGGAGTGGTGTGGATTTCTTTTTGATTATTGTGATGTTTTTATCAGCTGTTTGGACTCTCATTCTGACGGCACCCATTTACTGCTGAGGATCCATTGGTGAGCAAGTGATGGAATGCTAAATTTCTCCAAATCTGATGAAGAAACAAACTCATCTACATCTTGGATGGCCTGCAGGGTGAGTAGATTTTCAGCAAATTTTCATTTTTTAGGTAAACTACTCCTTTAAGAAATCTCTATGTAGTGTTCTTCTGGTGATGTTACTTTGCGATCAGAGTTTAGTGCTCTATCCAGGCCATCTGGGAGCCAGAGAACGCTGTTATGAGAAATAAGAAACAACAGCTGGAGATCTGGAGTCACGTTTAACGTCCTGATTGTGTCCTTCTGCCTGATGCAAACTCGGTAATTACACAAATAAAGACAGGGCTTTTAATTGATCTGTTTAGCATTAAAGGAACGCTTTGCCCAAAAACGAAAATTATGTCATTATTTACTCACCCTCATGCCTTGTGACCTTCTTTCCTCCGTGATGTTTTGCAGAAGGTCCAGAATGATCTTTTTCATCTGAGGCCTGGTGCTGTCGAGCTCCAAAAAGCTCTCAAATCACGTTCAATTGTGCTTTCAATTCATTTAAACGACATTACCAAAAGAAGAATAAAAGTCAAATGGGTTTGGAATGACATGAGGGTGAGTAAACAAAGACAACGTTTTTATTTTTAGGTGAACTTTAAAGCTTTTGTCTTTTTCATGAGTTCTGTGTGTCACTATGAAGGGCTTTTTAAATCAATTAATTCCTTTTTCACCGCAGCTGACAAACTGACAGTGTTCATTTTCTAATCCATCCATGCGCAATAACAGGCTTTGGCAGCTCGCTGATGACCTCACTCGTGAGATAAAACTCGCTGGATTCAATGGCGCGTTGTGATTCCCAGAAAACGATCGTAAAATTGCTCTGATATTTTCACCATCCATGAACTTGGCTGCTCAAAAGCGCTTAACATGAATGTGAAACTGATTCGTTCCATGCAGTAAGCCGTGGGTTTCGGATGATTGCTGTGTTTCCTCAGTAAGCTCACTTTCCCTGTTTTCATCCACAGAGAATGTTGTGCTCCAAGTGAATCGAGAGCCGCGCTGAGGCTGTTTCAAATCCGGTCCATAATACAGTATGCCTGACTGAGAGGTCTACACCCGCCCTGCATCCACATGCACCAATAGAACGAGGGGCGAACCTGTCAAAGCCGGTTCAAGCACAAGGATCTGTAGTAATGCACCATATATGCATAGATTATACCAGTGATTCAAGACCACAAGACAGTCAGACGGCAGATTGATGAACCCTGGATTCCAGAGAGTCAAGAAAGAGATGAAAATTGTAGAACGTGAAAAGTTGCAGCATGTGAGAAGAAGAGAAACTGACATAGGATCTTTTTTACATGTACTTTGAGAAAAGTCAACAGGAAATCAAAATTGAACCCATTTACTTTCATGTTGTGTTCGGGTGATTTTGGATTTTCTTTTCCCCTGAAATGCTAGTTCATTTGATCACATTGGACTAAAACTTTCTGACTTTACTCACACAGGGCATAACAACTTCCCAAATTTTTAAAAATAATTTTTGTACTTTCTTAGGATCCCCTAAAAACGTTTTTTAGGACCTTGTTACACTATATGTGTTCAACAAAAAATTGCTTATAGATTTCTTGTTATGCTATATTATCACCAAATCTTTCTTAACTTGATTCAAT
Source organism: Sinocyclocheilus anshuiensis (assembly GCF_001515605.1). Classification (NCBI taxonomy): domain Eukaryota; kingdom Metazoa; phylum Chordata; class Actinopteri; order Cypriniformes; family Cyprinidae; genus Sinocyclocheilus; species Sinocyclocheilus anshuiensis. The sequence continues at coordinate 1,263,620 of NW_015547712.1, forward strand.
CTTTATTAACTTGTTTTCTTTCAATTAGAACAGGTTTTGTATTTCTTTTTGGAACTGACTGATCGTAGGCCTCATTTATCTGACCTCATGCACCTGAGTAAAGTTTTTGTGTAAACATTGACAAAATTAGCCACATATAATTATTTTTTCATTTAAAAATGAGCTCAAATCAATGAGGCCTATGATCAGTCAATCAATACAAAACCTGTTCTAATTGAAAGACCAAAAGAGAAGAGCTGACCAAAAGACTGAATCCGAGATTTGGTGATAATATAAAAAATAATAAGAGATTTACAAGCAATTTTAAAAGGCCGGTCAGTTTTGACCAGGAAAACCAAATTAGGGCTTAAAGGATTTTCAGCACAGCACAAGTGATAATAGCCTACACGCTCCTGGTGCTATTGCAAATGATTTGTAAGTTTGTCATTTGTAATTTTTTTTTTCTTGTTTAATATTCTGTTTCACCAGGAAATGTGTTGCATTATGCATAAATTTGGTTGTGTGAGCAAGTTCATGTTGACTTTAAGCGCTGGTCTAACGTTATATTGTTTGCTTTGGAAACGACTGGTTAAAGTGTCATACTGCTGAGAGCAGTTTATTGATCATTATTTAGTAGTTTCTGCTAGAATTTAATGGTGGCATTGGTGTGTTAAAAGAATGAGAGAGGGTCAGTTGGGGAAAAGGTGCATGATGCTGTATGTTTAGTTAAGAATAAAAGTACTCATCACCGCACAGAATTGTAATCCACAAAGTCCTTATAATCAACAACTGTATTTCATTTCATTTATAGCATATATGACCTCTGCGAATGCAGTATGAGCTCACTGAACTGAAGTGTGTGTCTGTCCTGCATATAAAACGAGAAATTCACCCAATAAACACATTTATTATGCTCATGACTTTCTGGTCCACTGGAAGTGTTATAGTCTGCACCACAAACTTTTAAAGTTTAGGGACAAATACACATTTGCATGGGCATGTAGTGCAACCATGATAGTACAAAGTGGTGTTTAATGCATGATCTATGATCTAATGCATTATCTATCTATCTATCTATCTATCTATCTATCTATCTATCTATCTATCTATCTATCTATCTCTCTCTCTCTCTCTCTCTCTATCTATCATATGGTTAATTTGTGGTTACCATGAATTAACTATAGTAACCATGGTGTTGTTTTTTATTATTATTATTATTATTATTATTATTATTTTAACCATGGTTAATTTTCTTAAGGGATGTGTTGCCAGATTAACAAAAAAGTAATAAATTTACACCTTTAGACACGTGTCAATTATTGTTGCCTATTCCGGCCCGCCACAGCATATGATTGTCTTAAAATAAAAATATATGCAGCTTTATATACACTGAACAAAATTATAAAACAACACTTTTGTTTTTGCCCCCATTTTTCATGAGCTGGACTGAAAGATCTAAGATTTTTTCTATGTACACAAAAGGCCTATTTCTTTATTTTAATGACAAATGTCCAAAGCGCATATTGCTATGCGCGAGCGCAAATCTCGCTCATTTGTGACGGAAATGTTACGCCCCTTACCATACTGTGATGCCGTGTCCCGACACGACGAGACAAAATCAATAAAACCCATAACAAAAGAGGCATTTGTTGCATCCAGTGGGGACATATTACTGATTATAATGACTTATACTGTATTTTTACGCGTTGCGTTGCGTATCGCGCCGTGTAAACATAAAACCACGTCTGCATTTGTGATCGGAGAAACGATAAACAAGCGCTACTCTACACTGCTAAAAAAAACTCGCGTTTGAATCGTCAGTGGCAAATTCTTTAAATATGAAAACGTACTTACAGGCTTTGAGTCAGAAGCACCAGACTGTCCATGCAAAGTTGGAATTGCCCCACTTTATAGAAACAGCCTTTGTGCACAGCGCCAGACTGTCCTTGCAAAGTTGGAACTACTCCACTTTATACAAACAGCCTTTGTGCACAGACGCATTGTAGGCTACTCTGCCAGGTTCAGGAAACAGTCCTCCATAAAATGCGCTGCACACATCTGAATATTTGGGTCGAACTGTTCTGGAACAGTGTTGTAAATACAACTTAACCACTGATTTCTAGTTGTGTCCTCTTTTGGAAGGCCAAACAAAGTAGTTTCGCTTTCACAACGAATAACACACTGCGTCACACACGGTGGGCTTGAGAACGGCGCAGCCGGCGGGTTTGCGGCAACCACATGTGACGACCCCGGGCTGGACTCTGCTTCGTCCACGGTGAAAGCCGATCCGGCGATCCACAGCGCGAAGTTGATGTATTTCCTCAGCGACCAGCATGGATCAGCTCCAGGCATGACGAAGTGGATATCGTCCTCTTTTGGAAGGCCAAACAAAGTAGTTTCACTTTCACAACGAAACACACAGCATCTCCACGACATGGCGGCCGCGGCAACAACAATACTACAGCGAGAATAAAAGTTACGCCTTCTTTCTTTGCGTGAACATTTGGGCGGCGTTATGCAAATCTTCCCACATCGTGACGTAGACATGTGGGGGCGTGTTAGAACGAGCCGTTTTAGGTAGGCGTGGCTGACTCTTAACTTTTATAAAGAATATCTCTTTGGATTTGAGACTTTAGTCTTTGCAACTTTAGGGATCTTATCTATTCACAAACAGCTTGTAACACTCCAAAGAGAAAGGACAATTTGAAATAGCATCATATGACCCCTTTAATTAATTTATTTATTTATTTTGGCACTATATAGGCTACATTCATTGCAAATTATGAAAATTAAAAAGTACTTTTTTTACTACTTTAGTTTGTATTTATTTATTTTTGGGTGGGGGAGTGGGTTGAGTACCACCACTTCTTTTTTTATGCTACAAGCATTGATTGTGTATCATATGCATGCCAAACACGTCCGTATCATATGCACGCCAAAGTAAATTTCTGCGTATATATCTCATGCCAAATAGAAACAGAAAATCGTGCTATACGCACTTTTATGAGACCGGACTCATTTGTTTTTTTAAATGCCATATCTGTCACACGTTCTCAGCAGCTCACATTTATTTGTTGTACCATAAATGTAACAAAAAAGTTTTTAACAAAGTTAAAGGGGTCATATGATGCGATTTCAATTTTTCCTTTCTCTTTAGAGTGTTACAAGCTCTTGGTGCATAAAGAAGATCTGTTGCAAAGACTAAAGTCTCAAATCCAAAGAGATATTCTTTATAAAAGTTAAGTCAACCACGCCTACCTAAAACGGCTCGTTCTAACACGCCCCCACATATCTACATCACATGTCTAAGAGATGTGGGAAGATTTGCATAATGCCGCCCAAATGTTCATGCAAAGAAAGAAGGCGTAACTTTTATTCTCGCTGTAGTATTGTTGCTGCCGCCGCCGCCATGTCGTGAAGACACTGTGTGTTTCGTTGTGAAAGCGAAACTACTTTGTTTGACCTTCCAAAAGAGGACGATATCCGCTTCGTCATGCCTGGAGCGGATCTGTGCTGGTCGCTGAGGGAATACTTCAACTTTGTGCTGTGGATCGCCGGATCGGCTTTCACCGTGGATGAAGCGGAGTCCAGCCCGGGGTCATCACGTGTGGTTGCCGCAAGCCCGCCGGCCGCACCTTCGTCGAATCCGCCGGCCACCGCCGCTCACTCAAGGCCGCCATGTGTGACGCTGTGTTTCGTTGTGAAAGCAAAACTACTTTGTTTGGTCTTCCAAAAGAGGACACGACTACAAATCAGTGGTTAAGTTGTATTTACAACACTGTT
>NW_015547712.1:1267586-1279218 GCF_001515605.1 Sinocyclocheilus anshuiensis
TAAAAAGACAGTATAAGTCATTATAATCTGTAATTATGTCCTCACCGGATGCAACAAATGCTTAGTTTATAAAGGGTTTTACTGTTTTTGTCTCGTCGCTCCAGCCGGACAGGGCATCACAATATGGTAGGGGCGTAACATTTCCGTCACACGCTTGAGGTATTCAGCCAATCACAACGCACTGGATAGCTGGCCAATCAGAGCACACCTCGCTTTTCAGACCGATGAGCTTTGTAAAAATCGATGCGTTTCAGAAAGGCGGGGCATAGAGGAGAAACAATAATGTACAGTATGTGGAAAATAATGTGTTTTTTGAACCTTAAACCGCATAAACACACTTCATTACACCAAATACACAAAATAATGTTCTTTTTAGCAACATCATATGACCCCTTTAATGCAATGACCTGTGTCTGATGATACTTTGATATTATGGAGTAATTTGGATTTATTTACCTGATAAATTAAAAGGATTTATGTTTAAATAACACAGAGCAATAACATATATTTTTACATCTATGCAAATGCATATGCAATATTTGTAACTTATATAAGTAATAATAAAATAAAGAGACAGTTATTTAACAATATGTTAAGGAGTAGTAACATTTGTACATTCTTACAGTTAAAACTGGCCCTTTGATGGCAGCCATAATGTTGAAGTGGCCCTTAGTGAAATTGAGTTTGACACCCCTGCCTTAAGAGGACACTTAGGATTAATACACAGTTTTGATTGCTTTAGGAAGAACAGAGCTTTGGTCTGTGTCCCCACCAATGTCAAAATAAAACCTACGCCCTCGCTAGCTGCTAATTTGTAATTTCCCTCGAGCATGAGCATTATGATTTGTATTTTTCAGCATGTGTCATTTCTGCACGTGACTTGTGCTTTATCAGTGTCTGACGCGAGAACATCAGCTGCTCTTCTGAACAGCAGGTGGAGACGTTTCTCTTCAGGCTGCTTCTGTCTCGTGACCAGTCGCTCACACTGAAAATGTTTCCACACTTTCTGGTAATTATTAAAACTGCTCTGTTTCGGTTTAAGATTGATAATGTATAGTAGTTTATAAGTCATTCATCGTGCGTTAGCTTTGGTTTCACATCAGATGTTACGGTTATTAATCTAGGTGTTTGAGGGAAGTGAAGTGAAACGCGGGAGTCATGAAGAGATTGACGATTTGCACGTCTACAATAAATGAAATCATGATGGTGATGATATATTTCAATAAGTTAAATAGGCCAGATAGCAGCTTTTTTGCTGGTTTAGTTCTGCTGGTGTTTGTGTTCGTTTAAGGGCTGTTCATTGTAATATAATGTTTTATATGATTTATATTTCCTCTTTCTGTTCACATAAGTAAACACTGCGGACTTTGGAGTGTTTGGAATTTGATCACACTTAAAGGGGTCATATGATGTTGCTAAAAAGAACATTATTTTGTGTATTTGGTGTAATGAAATGTGTTTATGCGGTTTAAGGTTAAAAAAACACATTATTTTCCACATACTGTACATTATTGTTTCTCCTCTATGCCCCGCCTTTCTGAAACGCGTCGATTTTTACAAAGCTCATCGGTCTGAAAAGCGAGGTGTGCTCTGATTGGCCAGCTATCCAGTGCGTTGTGATTGGCCGAATTCCTCAAGCGTGTGACGGAAATGCTACACCCCTACCATATTGTGATGCCTTGTCCCGGCCAGAGCGATGATTCAAAAACATGAAAACCCATTATAAACGAGGCATTCGTTGCATCCAGTGGGGACATAATTACGGATTATAATGACTTATACTGTCTTTTGCCGCATAAACGTAAAACCATGTCTGCATTTGTGATCGGAGAAATGACAAAACAACAAGTGCTACTCTACACTGCCCAAAAAACTCACTTTAAATATATAAAATATAAAAACTCTAGTCTAGTCTAGAAATTGCATCATATGACCCCTTTAAGATGTCTGTGTGAACTTGATACGACTGACTTTATACTCCACTAAAAGTCACCCAAACAACAGCTGATTCGAAACCACTGAGCAAAAACGACAAAAGTGAAAGTTAGTAAAGAGAAAGATCATGCATTTGAGTTTCGCAGATACAAACATTTGATCTAATGAATGACATTGACATTTTTAAGTGCACAAATGCTTTCTGGGTTATGTGAGCATAACAGATGGAAAGCGGTAGTAAATGAAGATAAAGGTCTCAGACTGTAGAAGGGAAAAACAAGTGTGATTTTGGTATTAGATCTGTGATTCACGTATATTTATATAGGCTTTTTCTGTTTGATCATTTTGTTGTCATTGCTAAGTCTGTGAACAGGCTGTTGTCAATATTACTCAGTTTATTTTTGAGATTACTGACAGCAAATCAGCATATTAGAATGATTTCTGAAGGATCATGTGACATTGAAGACTGATGCTGAAAATTCAGCTTTGCATCACAGGAATAAATTACATTTTAAACTAAATTAAAACAGAAAAAGATTGTTTTCAATTGTAATAATATTTCACAGTATTACTGTTTATACTGTACTGCATTTTTAATCAATGAAATTCAGCCTTGGTGAGCAGAAGAGACTTCCTTAAAAAAAAAAGATAAATAAAATAAAATAAAAAACAATAATAACTGAGCCCAAACTTTTGAATGGTAGTATGGAATGGTATAAAGTACTTAGACCAAATGAAACGTGCATTAAACTGCTGGAACAAACATTTTCTAAATTATTGAATACAAATTAATGATATATATCACTGTAAATCTGTATACTTTGAAAGTAATGTTATCAAAGAATTATCAGGTAATTTTAAGATTTCGTCATATTTGGTTGTGCATATTTTTTTTGTCTTTACAGTACTTTATATATTTTTTTAAACTGTGTTCTCCATGAGACTCTGCAGCAGGTTTCCAGACGGCAGATCTCCAGCACCGTCCGCAGGCAGCTGGTCAACAAGGTGCCAGACAAACAGAAACTCTTTCAGGTATGCATGTCACTTTTATGTAATATATTGTGTTTTCTGTAATCTATCAAATGACAAGCTAATGTTCTTGACTCCTGATATCTTTACTAATCATCTGCATTCTCTCTAAAGGCATATATTGTGCTCAGTGCATGTTATTGCCTTATTCACACGTTTGTGTGATTTTTAATTTTTTTTATATATAGGTGCTTATCAAAATGTTGATTTATTTTTCATATTTAGGAGGCTAATGGGATGCCAGTTCATCTGAAGGGAGGAGTCAGTGATGCTGTACTTTACCGTGCAACTATGGGTCTCACAGTGCTAGGTATGTTACCGCAGGTCGTTGCTGCAGTATATGTTTGCTTAGGTCCTACCACATGTATGGCAAATTGTTTTTTGTACAAGCTGCATAATTTGACATGATGTTTAATACGTGCCTTAGCAAGCACAGATTTTTATTCGAGTTAATACTCATAGTAAGCTCTAATTGCTGATCACTCATGTGTCTCTTTTTTTTTTTTTTTTAGGAACTGCATATGTCATATATGAACTAGTAAAGGCAGCTCTCCCTCAGAAGAAGGGCTGATGTCAGCTCCTGCCCTCATTTCTGTGGGAATGTGACGTTATGAGCGTTTCACACAGTATATTTATTTAATGTGAAAGGTAAAAGGGACCACAGTGATTTGAATTAAATAAACTGTGCCTATCATAAACAGACAGATCCTGATTGTTTTACTTTACTCAGTGACAATGAAAAGATTTTTAAAAAATTAAAAAGGAAAAAAAGTGCATAAAGAAAATTATTTTAGTGCTCTTAAAATTGTTTCATTGCACGTTCATTTTCTTCATGCAAAGTGTAATTTTTTTTAAGGACCCCCAAAATCAAAAGGAAAAAAAATCTATATTTTGCACAAAGAAAATTAATGCACAGTGCGTGTTCTGTATGCAGAACGTTTTTTTTTATTGCATTTCTAGTTATTGATGTGATTTAGTTAGTCTTCTGATTGTAGGCCCCACCTGTGAATAATATTTTAATTATGTGATAATATCCTTCTCATAAAGCATGTGAAGACAACAAACAGCTAAACTATGTTTTTCCTTCTGAAAGTGTATGTAATGTTTGAAGTTAGTGTTAACTGATGAAGGGTATTTGTGACTCACAGCGCAGCATGTTGATACTGTTTTTTGGATGTCTTCATTGGTTCCCAAGAAACAAACAGCAATGTGCACTTCCTTTTTGTACTTCAAAACAATGTTTTGAAATAATTTCCAAATGCATGCGTATACATCAGAGAAATGTTTTCCCTACTAGAGGTTTAAATTTACAGGAACGATTGATCATTTGAGCTCAGTATAGCCCGCCTCAGCATCGGTGTTCTATACAGTTGAGTTCATATGGAAATTTATCCCATGCATTACAAACAATATGTCCTTTGTGTCCCGATAAAAAATGAAGCTGGAACAGGCATGCAAATAATTGCATGCTAATTATAAAACTATAAAGCACAGATCATTAATTCTGCAAGCAATCTATAAGGAGCATTAGAAGGTCAAGCTTTCCGTTGATGAATAGGTCTGTTAGATGTTTCTCTCTAACAATGGGAATTATGAGATAATGATCGAATTAAAAACAGTCTGGAACTCAGCTGAAAAAACTAATAAACTTCATGATCAAAAATCTAACTCTGCCCTGACTCCCAGTTGGCATCCATGTGATTCTAAATGGCTAAATGTTTATTCATCAGATGGGTAACAGAAAACTCTTCTTTATGACTTAATAATGAGATCAGTGGTGTAGTTTGGGCGGGGGAAATATCGTTTTGATGAATATGTTGTGTTGAACATCTCTATCCGCTTTGTGTGTTACCCAACTTGACCACTAGAGGGATACATATTCAAATAAATGGAAATGCCTCGTTGAAAAACTGATCTACAGGCTCTAAGTTCAACTGTCAATGGTACTGCGATGGTACATCTCCAATAAATAAAATAATTTAAAAAATCTAAAACACCATTTTTGATCAAAAAATGTGGTTTTATGTTAGTGTATTTTGCAGATTTTCTAATATTGCTGATATCTGTGTTTTGAACGTTTTTATTATTAGCTGGTCCAGTCCACACAGCAACAGGCTATACTCTTGTTTTTTTTTTTCAGTATCACAGACAGAAAAAAAATGACAATACATGTTTTTAACAAGTTTAACCACAAAAGTCCGTACTTTTCAAAATAGACCGAACCGAAAAGCGGTGACGTTGGCTTGAGGATGTTACCATAGCAACCGCTCCAGCGCTTTCCGTTATGACCGTTGGACCATACATCGTAAACAAGTGTAACGTTAATTGTTTATGAAGACATATGTATTTAAATGTCGAAATTGTATACAAAAAAAAATGTTAGTGTAATTTTTTGTTTTGCTTAAGTTGTCTGTTGGGTTAACTGTGCTAGGAACAGCGTAAAATCTTTTTTTGTTGTTGTTGCAGCTCGAGACGAATCGCCTCAGATTGCGCTCTAAAAATGACCGACAGACATTCATTTGAAAAGGTTCGCCCACCTGAAAAATCATCGTTTAATTACTTTAATAGTTATTTACAACACCCTAACATTGTAATTGAGTTGTTTCATCGTCTATGTGTCCGCAAAAGCTATATAAAGAGTCCAGAATTCGCGATTCCTTTTGAATGTCGTCAGAAGTATGTGTTCCGTAGTAATCCCCGCTGAAACCCGAAACTTCGATGAGCGACATGCTGCAGGAATGCCGAAAATATGCGCGACTTTCCAAAAGCGCATCCCAACACACCCATCACACAGGCGCGTGACGTCAGAGCTCCGGGTTCGGGATCAGCCCCCTGTTAAAAAGCACATTCTAGTCTGAGATCCCGTGCATTTGGAAACAGCCTTCACGAGCTGTGGGGTGATCAGACCCTCCTCTTCATTTCCACCTCCATCACTACAGCATCACGGAGAACCTCTGCCTTTCTGAACAGAGCTTTAAAACCCCTTTGCGTTTGGGCGAAATTCCCACCTTCATTCACCAGTTTTGTGATGTATTGAAAGTTTTTGGAAACTTTGGGGAGTTTGGTAAGTCTTGACGTGGATTTTATTATTTTTTTTCGTTTATTGATAAACCTATGAATACATATTTTATGAATGAATATGTTATTGCTCTTGTATATGAGACGTAGTAGATAAATGTGATGTGAAATGATGAATGTGAGCACACTGACCCATTTTTCAGCAGCTCTGATCACTTTTTTCTATAGGCCTTTGTATGGTGATTTCATTTTTTCCACCACTCTGTCATTGTGCTCCTTTAAAGTAGTTTGGGATGATACAGATTTATTTTGTTTTGTTGGGAAATCTAGACCACTTGTAAGATTCATAAACCCTCTAGGACTTTCTTTGCTAAGCATTTTTATGTTTATTTGCCATGCTTAAATAATGCAGGTAAAGCGGGACTATTGGTAAAGTTCCTTTCTCTGTTCAGTGTGGTGGACATATAACATATGATCAAAAAGTCTCCCACTTTACCTGTTTTAACCATATGACGAGATTTTTGAGACTTACGTTTGATTTTTCATTCAACTTTACTTGATTTCTTATGCTATTCCAACACCAAAGCCAGGCACAGTGTATTGTTAAAGGTTTCACTCACACTTTGCATGTCCTTTCACCTTTTTTATTTGTTGAATTACCCTTTTTGCCCTAGTTGGTCCAAAATGGCTCTGCAGTGTGACAAATGCCTTTTTAAAAGTGCAGATGTAGTCTCTCGATTAATATGGGGTCATGTATAATGACTGGAAAAATGTTGAGTAAAGATCCACACTTGAGTAAAAGTTCCACACTTCAAGTTTTCGATTAAGTATATCACATCACACTGCTTGAAATTAGTTTTGCCGAGTGAAAACAAATTACTGAGTAATATTAATGAACAACATGTACCTATTGTGCTCATATTTTGTGAGCTGCTTGTTCTTACACTGGTAATTATTTAAAGTAACATGCAATATATGTAACACAGAGACCAAGCACATTGCCAAAGTTCAGAGGCAGAGTGGTGAGTTGCTCTCAGCATGAATATCAGGATGTAAAGTCTGAATTTCTCCAGGCACAACAGGGGGCGCAGTAACCCTGCAGAAAAGTTTTTCCACCTCTGATGTGTAGGATCCTAAATCAGGCAAATTTCCAGACAATTGCATACAGTCTATGAACTCACAATTTCCGACGTTAAACATATGAATCAGCAGATTACAGCATATGCAGTTTATAATTATTTTTCTGTAGGGAATGTTTTTCTAAGACCCACAGTGAGTTATTTTACTTAGTGTCCTTGTTTTAGGAATATTTTCCAAAATATCTGGACCATGGAAAACCAATTTTTCCTCACTTGACCAGAGAAACAGCTGGAATTGTGAAAAAAAAAAAAAAAAAAACAGATTTGAATGAGATCTCTCGCAGTGAACTGTGCTGGAGTGGAGTGTATAGTCTTTTTTTTTTTTTTGATTGATTTATGAGCAAAGTATGTGTGTAATTTGGTTGATTTTTCAGATTGATTGATGTTCTGCTGATACTGGGGTGAAGATGTCGGTCACGCGTTTGGCAGCGGCCGCTCTCCTAACACTCTCAGTACTGACATCAGTGAGAGCTCAAGGTAAAAAAAAAAAAAAACCCTACAAATCTCTCCCTATTCACACTGGTAAATTAAAAATAAAACAGTTTAGATCATAGTCTATTATTAGTATTTTAAAATATATAAATATTAACTGTACAATAACAATTGATGTGTTTATTATTTTTAATTTTAATTTCATTGTTTCATTTTCATTTAATTCATATGTCCATAAAAATGAACAAAAATATAGGAGATAAATTGCTTATATTCACATTAATTTATTCACAATAATGTGAATAAATGTGTATTTCGATGTGTAATGTCTCTGTTTAGACACTAGGGTGGACACTGATCGAGGACTTTTACTGTCCTAAAAGATTCTTTTTAATCATTTGGTGGTGTTTATGCTAGTGGAAATGGAAATGCATGACAGCACAGGATATTTAATTACACCTAACTGTGTTTTCCAGCAACTAATTCTTCAGAAATATCTACTGTAATGATTTTCAAGAACATACTGTCTAAGGCCAAATCCAGTAAAGGTTAAGTATTGAATAGGACTTGGTTTTAAATATTTTCTGTATGCTTAGGACCCATGATCAGCTGCAGGATACCAGACATCTCAGCCAGACAGATTCACATTCAACTTTTTCCTCTAGTAAAACACCTTTTCATGTATTTTAGTATTTATGTGTTTCAGTAAGTGAGTTCTTGGTAGGTTTGAACAGTCTTGAAGGCAGTAAAACTTTGATTTAACCATTTCAAATCACTGAATAAACGGCAGGGCATTAAATCGTACATCTGGTTTGGGTCGGATGGACCCAAAAGTAAAAAAAAAAAAAAAAAAAGAACGGGGGATGAACGAGGGGTGTGTGTCTGATTGTGGATGTGTGCGATAGCGGTTCTGTTGGACCTATTTGGAGTCAGAAATGGAACCGATTGTGACATCTGGTCAGCCAGGTTGGTAAATCTTGATTTTGGTGAACCTGTTCCCAGTCAAGCTTAAGCCCTGGTCAAGATTTGACCAGAGCCACGGCTTCACAAAATATTTTATTGTGATATTCCAACATGCACACGAGCCATATGTTCCACACAGATACTGACCTTCCAAACACCATGCAACACAAAATGCCACAAGAATATCACTTTAAAATATTTTAAAGTCCTCTACATGTACATGAAGTCCTTTAAGTCCCACAAGTTGTTGCAGACAACTTTTCATGTACAAGTGCATGAGTCCTCTAGTTCATCTAGACTGGTGCGTCCCGTTTTACATAACCTCTTTTTGTTTATATATTCACTTGTTTGTCACTTTTCTTTATCTTTATATTTCATTAAAGGTTTCCCTTTTAAGTGGTTTGCAATGGAAAGTGACTACATTAATGCAACTGCACACAAAATGTCCATTCAAGTCCATTGTACAATCAACACTTCTTGTCTGTCTGTGACGACAGCTATTCAGACAGTTCAACACAGTGTGTCTGGCTGCGTTGGACTGACTGCAATGAATGCATGCCCGTCACAAGTTATAGCCCCCGTGTAATGTTTTGTCGAGGTCTTTGTGGAACGCGCTTTACATGTCTATGCTTGAGTAGTCAATGACCCTTCGGTCAGACAGCTCAAACAGATGTCATTTTGACCCAAAATGGCCGCTATCCACTTTGTTCCATGTTGCCTTGAATCCTTCTCCAACAGTGAACTTAGCTGTTGGGACTTTGTCCATAAACCTGTGTGCTCTTCTCATAAATACAGCTTTTCCATGGTTTCTTGGAAATAACTTGATTCACCTCTTCTTTCCACAGTAACGCCTCCATCAGACTTGAGGTTTAAGATTTTAAATGAAAACACAGTACAAATGATATGGAAGCAACCGCTGTCAAGGATTGAGGGCTTAAGAGTCGTAGTGACATCGGATACAGGTGGGTGAAAACGTGAAAGCACCGCACATTTTGAAATCGTAACGCCAGCATGAAACATTTGCAATCGATTTTACTTCTGTGACATGTTTCAAAATGAAATTGTATATTCAACAAGGGAAAATAAATGACAGAACAGTTTTTTCCAAATTTGCGATGGATTGGATTATGGAAAAAGTTAGCAGACCATACCAAAAAAAGTGTAGTTTTTGACTTAATGTTGATAGTCAAAGATAGTGCAAAGGGTTGTTCAGATCGGCAATGGTCGTCTCATGAACTACTGCCATTGTGCCCTTGAGCAAACACTTAACCTCAGGTTGCTCGGGGGGAACTGTCCCTGTAGTAAGTGTACTGTATGTTGCTTGAGCTAAGAAAGCATCTGGTAAACGACAAGTAACCTTTAAACTCACTGCCACAGGCAACTCTTGGGAAATGTGTTCTGGCGTGCCCTTCAAAAATGATTTAACATGGACTGTTACTCATCGCTTGTCTTGGGAAGTCATTAATGTTTCTCTAATCCAGCTCTTGTGTGTCTAGACTAGATTTATCTACTTATAAATTAAGGTTGGCTAGATGTTATCTTCATGTAGATTGTATATCATGGTATGACACTTAAACATTGAAAATACAAATGTTTCCTTCTCTCTATAGAAGAGCCTGTTAAGGAATTCACACTTCCTCCATCCGCAACCAAAACCTCCATCAGAGATTTGACCCACGATGTGGATTATGTTGTTACGATAACTTCATATTCTGGATCGGAGGAGAGTATACCGATCTCTGGTCAAATTACAAGTAAGTGGCAAGCCATTGTTTTTCCTTGAGTGTGTTATGTTGATGGTTCACACTGTCATGGAAGGCCTGGAAGAGTTTGAAGAGGAATTTTCAAACTGTGATTTGGAGAAGTCATTGAAAATGAATTTATGTTTGTTCTTGGTTTATTTGGAAAAATATACTGTACACTTATAGATATATATATATATAAATGTATGTTGATTATAAATGTTTTTTTGTGATTGCTATCTCTATAAAATAGTTAAATATTCTTATATAATAATTAGAAATGACTGGAGAAGGCATGGGAATTCATTGACCAAAAGGAACCCTTTTAATGGAAGGAATTAATTTTCTTCAATATTTATTGATTTTTTTTTGTTTGTTTGTTTCTCTTTTAGTCCAATCGAGTGGTTTTGAAGGAGGTACCAGGAAACCTCAGGTCTCCGATGCAGTCAGTAAGTAAGAGCCTCCAGGCTCTTTCCATTGCTATGCGATCATTGCATTTTATTGGGAGTTTCCATATTAGTCAGTACGCAAATGTGTATATGTCTTTGTTTCCTTCCAAATTTACGACTCCTGATAACAATTTAGCTTGTTAGTCAGCATTAACTTTTCCAGACATGATAAACTGAGCCAGCGTTTCCAGCATGGCTTTTGGGTGAGAGTTCATAAGTGGCCCCTTTGCGCCTGATTTGAAATAAAAAACCCGAACCTCTTGCAATGCAGAAAGTGGAAAGCATTACAGCTCCGCTCTTTACAAGAGTGCTGTGACCTCGTCCTCCAGATGAAGGTGAACAGCTTTACTTTTCCTTTCCTACATTAAGCAGAAGTGGAAAATCCATCCACCCCCACCCCCGCCCCAAATACCATAATGGTTAGTTAGCATGCCTTCTGCAGATGACTCTCTAAAAAAACCCCGTCTCAACGCTCCAGTGCTTCCCTTCTGCTGGCCAGTGTTGGGCAGTAACGCATTATTTAGTAATGCGTTACTGTAATTTGATTACTTTTTTAGTAACGGAGTAATTTAACGCGCTATAATTTTCAAAATAGTAATTAGAGTGTAGTTACAAGCCGAAGTCTCTATACGTTACTGCCGTGTTATATTGCTGACAGAATGCAGTGTTTTATAATCTAGAGATTGTAAAAAGGATGTAGCACACGCATTGCCGAGTCAAGTGCCAGTGGATTCGAGACCTGCTCCCGCGAGACCCGACACAACAGAGCGCAGCGCAGGACAAGATGGGCGAGTGCTGCTGTGAGCGGGTAGACACTCGTGTGTGTGCAGGATGCGGGAGAATAAAATGATTCACGGGACTCCCGCAAAATAGAAATATCTAAACATAAAATATCTAAAACAAATAAATTGTTATTCATCTATTG
>NW_015547712.1:1279236-1314728 GCF_001515605.1 Sinocyclocheilus anshuiensis
AAAGGAGTAATCAGTAATCAGTAATTTGATTACATTTTCAGAGTAACTTGCCCAACACTGCTGCTGGCGCAAGTGGAAAATCAGTGAATCTAATTACCGTAATAAAGGAAGGCAAGATACGATGTGTCAACAACTTCCTGTCCCATCCTGTCCTGTCTGCCATAAAGGCCTGGCAACATCTTACCAAAGATGCAGCCGACACAGTCCGTTCAAGGGCAGTAAATTCCACAAATTGTGGTTGAGGGCAAGTATAATTAAAAGATGAGGAATTTTTCCAAACCGTGTGGAGGAATGGAGTTCATATATGGAGTTCAAGAGAGAGGGAAGGACAAGTAATGACTCGCCTAATAACATTACGAATAGAGACACACTCAACCCATATGTCAATGAAGGAATGAGTTGTAACCAGTGTATACTGCATAATAGATAAATGTGGTGCTGATATGCAGGATGTTCCCCTTATTTGTATGTGTAAATTTTTGTATGTTTTGATTGACACTCAAGCATACTGTATCAATGAGCACATACATTTGTGTGACATACAAATCCATCGTATCTGCATGGTTATGGTACTAAGAGATTTGGTCTTACTCTGATATAGAAAAAGGGGTCGGAATTTAGAGTTCTATGCCAAATGTGTCTGACAAATCTTGCATCCTTTTCTAAAGTCAGATCTGTCTAGAGTTTCTTAGCTTCTGACTCTCTAACACTATTTCCCAGAATGCTTACCAAGTGCCATTGCTGACCTTGTCTTCCTGGTGGACGGCTCTTGGAGTGTCGGGCGGGAAAATTTTAAATTCATCCGCAGCTTCATAGCAGCCATGGCAAGCGCGTTTGACCTCGGAGAGGACAAGACTAGAGTGGGTGTGGTTCAGTACAGCACGGACACCAGAACTGAGTTTAACCTCAACCAGTATTTCAAAAAGGCTGAGCTGCTCAGAGCCATTAACAGTTTGCCATACAAGGGCGGCAACACCATGACAGGTACCGAATTCACTCTTATGTATTCATACTGAAACCTGCAAATAATATTACTGCTGAACAACAAAGTTACGATGCGAGTTTCAAGTCTCAGTAATTCTTTTGTGATTTTTGTGCAGGTGAAGCCCTGGACCACCTGCTGAAAAACATGTTCACGGAGACCGCCGGTGCTCGCAAGGGATTCCCTAGAGTTGCTGTAGTTATCACAGATGGGAAATCTCAAGACCCAGTGGAGGGTTACGCCAAGAGGTTGAAGAACGCTGGAGTTGAAATCTTCACTTTGGGTATGTGGTCATTCATCACTGCCGTTTTTCATGGTCTGGATTTCTTCTGCATTCTCACAGGACTGGGTAGCTTTCAAGAAATCCATACGCAAAAAAGAAATCCTTGAAAGGAATTCTGAGAAATAATGCATTATTTATTATTTTTATTCAGGGATCAAAGAAGCAGATGAAGAAGAACTGAAACAAATGTCTTCAACACCCTACAGAACGCACGTGTACACGGTGCCAAATTTCGACATGATCAAAGCTGTGGAGAAATCGCTCATCACGCAGGTGTGCACCAGTGTGGATGACCAGCTCAACTCGCTGGCTAGCGGCGAGGAAGGTAAACAAACAATAACAATTGTAAATCTGCTTTAGCAGGTTTATTAAACACAACCCCGAGCATTAAACATGACCCCATTTTTCCTCTTTCTGTTTATTTGCAGCCATTGAGCCAGCGTCAAACTTGCAAGTCACAGAGGTTGCGTCCAAGTCAATGCGGGTGACGTGGGATGCATCTATAGGGGAGGTGACTGGATACAAGGTGAAGATGGTTCCCATGTTGGCTGGCAGTAAACGTCAGGAGCTGTACGTTGGGCCGACTCAGACCTCTGTGAATGTGAGAGATTTGTCCCCTGATACAGAGTATGAGATCAGCCTGTTTGCACTCAAAGGTCTGACACCCAGTGAGCCGGTTATGGCGATGGAGAAAACCCAGCCCTTAAAAGTATCGCTAGGTGAGGAAAAGTCAGCACTGTTTAACTTTCCACTGTATTCCATTGATTAAATATCTGTTTGACCCACAACCTTTTTTTACTTTTAGAATGTTCTCTCGGTGTGGATGTACAAGCTGACGTCGTTCTCCTGGTTGACGGTTCCTACAGTATCGGACTTACAAACTTTGCTAAAGTTCGAGCTTTCTTGGAAGTCCTGGTCAACACCTTTGACATTGGGCCGGACAAGGTTCAAATCAGCTTGGTCCAGTACAGCAGAGACCCACACACTGAGTTCTACCTGAACACCTATCATGATCTTAGCGCTGTGGTCAAAGCCGTGAGAGCGTTCCCCTACCGCGGAGGTTCCACGAACACCGGCAAAGCAATGACATATGTGAGAGAGAGGATTTTTGTTCCAACCAGAGGCGCTCGTGCAAACGTACCTCGCGTTATGATTCTGATCACCGATGGGAAGTCCTCGGATGCTTTCAAAGACCCAGCGGCTAAGCTTAGGAACACGGATGTAGAGATTTTCGCAGTGGGCGTCAAAGATGCTGTCCGCTCGGAGCTGGAGGCGATTGCTAATCCTCCAGTGGAGACCCACGTGTACACCGTAGAAGACTTTGATGCTTTCCAGAGGATTTCCAACGAGCTAACCCAGTCCATCTGTTTGAGAATTGAGCAAGAGCTTCTGAACATCAAGAGAAGAAGTGAGTAGCGTCCGATTTTACCACTAACTGCTGTTAAATTTGTTGGGCTCTGGGTCCGGATGTGCATAGAACCATATGTTTTGAACTCTGGTTTTGCACCAATTTGTGCTAAAGTTTAAAGGGTTAGTTGACCCAAAAAAGAAAATTCTGTCATCATTTACTCACCCTCATGTTGTTCCAAACTCATGACTTTCTTTCTTTCTTTTTTCTTTCTTTTGTGGAACTTATTTAACAGAATGTCCAAGCTACTCAATTCTAAACAATGAAAATAGTAAGCAGAAGCTGTCAAGCTCCAAAACTAACAAGCATCAATAAGTTCTAGTTGTGTGCTGTATTTTGAATCTTATAAAGTCATACAATATCTTGGAGTTGGAAACAGGCCAACTTAAACTCTATTAGATAACACATACTGCCTGAGCCTGTAACTGTACTGTAACTATTTTTTTGGCAATAAACTGGGATGTGTCCTTTTAGTTGATCAAAGGGAGGAGCCTCATATATTTCGGTTATGCTCTCTCTTCTAGGTCTGATTGCACCCAGGTCTCTGACCTTCTCAGAGGTGACCTCCAGGAGTTTCCGAGCTTCTTGGATAACTGATGCTGTGGATGTGCAGTCCTATCTGGTGCAATACAGGCCTGATGCTGAAACAGAAGCAGGCTACATCTCTGTTTCTGTGCCGGGAGACACCACTACTTCTGTCTTACATCACCTTACTCCAGTCACAAAGTACGAGGTCAAGGTTTATGCCCAGTACCAGAAGGGAGAAAGCTTTCCTATATCGGACTTTGAGACCACACTAGAAGGTGATTGTCTGTTTTCTATAAAAGTTAGCTAAGCTAAGCTAATTACTATTGATGTTCCTTTTGAGACTTTTAAAGGAATAGTTTATCCAAATGTTGTTCTTGATGACTTTCTTTCCTCCATACAACTAAATGTTGAGTATTTTAAAGAATATTCTGGCGAATTTGAGGAAACTGTTCCTTTAAAAGTCACAAGAGCAACCTTTTTGTGATCCTTATGTTCCAATTTGTGCAGAACAAGGATCTGTGAACAACCTGAGAGTTTCCGAAGAGACGACAAGTAGTTTCCGTGTCTCATGGGTGGCTGCTCCCGGTCCAGTGGTGCGGTACAGACTCACATATGTCCCGGTCCGAGGAGATAGTGGGTTGCTAGAAACTGCAACAGATGGCCCTGAGACTACCATTGTTCTGCAGCAACTTTACCCAGTTACTACCTACCGTGTCTCTGTGGCAGCCGAATACCCATCAGGCGTTGGGCCTCAGATGGAGATTGATGGAACGACCAAAGAAGGTGATTGGAACAACTTACACACTTCCCCTCCAAAATACTATGTCCGTTTGAGGGCAGGATGCCATGAGATTATGAGTCTGAATTCCTTTTACTGGAATTTTCTCACAATTTTAAAAGAGAAAGTGCCAGTTCAGCCATTTTTTTTTACATTCATGCAGGTCATTGTAAAATGTTCTTGAATTGTTAGACTAGTAGTCACAGTTAGCTAGATTGGCATTTGTTTAAGAGGGATGCCCACTCATTCTTGCATTTTAATTGGTTGTTTCCCAGGCTTTTTTTTTTTTATATCAGACAACTGGTGTAAAGTTGTACAGTGATTGGTTGAGCAACCAAGCACCTTAAATGAATGGAAAATTTGATTTTGACAAAAACTCTATGAGACGTTTCCCAGAATTTATTTCGTTGAGTTGGCGAAAAATATCTGTTTGGTTAGGCAAAACCTCTGGGTTCTTCATCAAGTCTGAGAGTAGTTAGTGTCCAAGCATGAGCCAGCTGCGTCTTAGTAGCTGCCTACAGCGATGCAGCTGCAGTCTGTCCACAGTTATAATCTGCAAAGGACAAATCCCAGGTCATGACTTTCGACGCCTGTGTTAAACTGTGTTTTATCTGAGACGTTTCCCAGAATTTCTTTCGTTGAGTTGGCGAAAAATATCTGTTTGGTTAGGCAAAACCTCTGGGTTCTTCATCAAGTCTAAGAGTAGTTAGTGTCCAAGCATGAGCCAGCTGCGTCTTAGTAGCTGCCTACAGCGATGCAGCTGCAGTCTGTCCACAGTTATAATCTGCAAAGGACAAATCCCAGGTCATGACTTTCGACGCCTGTGTTAAACTGTGTTTTATCTCTGCATTGTCTCTGTTCCAGTCAACAAATTAGTTTTCTAACTCCTACTTCATCAGTTTCTTAGTTGTGCTGCTTTCAAAGGACACGATTCCTCCAAATTTGTTTGCAAGCGTGTGGTGATCAGACTTGAGATTTTTCACCTGGTGGATGATAAAACCACTTAAAAGCAAGTTTAGACTTACATTGAAGGAGGGAACACTGGGGTTACTTTGTTTTTAAATTATTTCTCTTCGTATATCTGATAGAACGTGGCTCGCCGAGAGACCTGCGTGTTTCTGACGAGACGGTGTCGTCCATGCAGCTGTCCTGGGCTGCTGCGCCAGGAAGAGTCGCTCAGTATCGCGTGTTCTACCAGCCCACAGAAGGTGGTGAGATGAAGGAAGTGGCGGTTAAGGGGGACACCACAGTAGCCTTGCTAAAGAATCTCCAGCCAGGCACAGAGTACCAGCTGGCCGTGAGGGCACGCTACTCCTCTGGGTTAGGCGAGCCACTGCAGGGCACAGGAACCACACTAGAAGGTATGGACATGACATTCCTCTAAGAAACACACAATATGTGCAATGTTATCTTGAGGACACAACCCATTTTGGGGGTGGTGTGATGCAATGGTGAAAGCTCAGGACTCGTAACTGGAAGGTTGCTGGTCCCAACAAAGGAGAGAGCCATAAGCCAGGATCTCATGTGCACTGCTTTTCTTTTTGCCAGCCCCCATTTATTTTCATTGTTGTTCATTAGTAAATGATAACATATGGTTGGATAAAATCAGCAACTTTCCAGTTGCTATTCCTTTAACCCCAGGCTCCTGTATGCTACTTTGGATAAATGCATGTGCAAAATAACATTAGCGCTAAGGCTTCTGAGTACCAGAGGATATAGCCCAGACATATCCCATTTCTTCCCAAGAAACATGATTGAATGTAGAATTGTTGTAATTGTATACTGTTTTTTGTAAATGCAAAAGGCACCCATCGAACTCCCTTTGAGTGCAAGATTTGAGTGCATTATTTTGGATCAGTTGAGAAAGTGCAGCCTTGGAAACACTTGGGCATTTTTAACATCCTCAGCCCTGTCAGAAAGGATAAACAAATAGGTTGAACAGAGCTGAGCGATTATACTGCTCCTTCTTTCATTCAGCCCAGATAAACAGCTCACAGGTCTTTTGGGGTTTCAGAGGACCAAATCTTAAGCTACAGCAACATGGCTACAGTATCTGCAAATGAAATTACCAAGACAAAACCTTGCCCAGGTTCTTAAATCACTGAATTCCGGTAATCTTATGTCACTGAACCTTCAGTGTCAGATTTGAGGTCCAAAGATCAGAGCCCAGAAGGAGTTAAGTGATGGTTTTAAATGATGGAAAACCTGTTAAAGGGATAGTTTACCTAAAAGTCTAAATTCTGTCATCATTGAGCTTAAAAGAAGTACCCTGGGCTGTCAAGATTACTTTTGAATGAAAACATATAGTGACCAAAAATGGGTTCTGAAGCTATAACTCAGCCTTGTGAACCTTGTATGGCTCAAATGAAATGATTAACACCTTTTCTTGGTATTATTGCTCATATGTTTTTGTATTCACTGCCATTACTTTACCCAGCTGAGGGTCATAAATATGGCAGATGAGCAGAAAATCCATGTGACTGAAACAGATCAGCTTCTGAAGACTTGGGATATATTGCCTAAGTGGTGCTTTTTTTGTCTTTTGTGGCAAGATATATTAGTTTGGAAGAACACGAGGGAGAGTAAATGATGTCATAACTTTTGGGCGAATGATTCTTTAAATGAGAATAGCTGAGTTTGTTTTTGGTAGGCTAGAGATTTGGCCTGGGTTGTTCTCTTCTGTGGACCATGTAGTGGTTTGTATACCATGCAAGAGTCCTGTTCTCGAAATCTGATCTGTGAGAAACGTAGCATTATGGCTTGATTATGGACTGACATAGAAGATTATGAGATGGTGATTTCAGCTCCTCCACCCATCCATTGAGACTCGGTCAGTGGGAGCTGGACTAAATGAAGCTCTTTAATGCAGATAGTTACGTAATGCAGGAACTATTGAGTTCTGGAACAAAGGGGTAGAGCAGTCACTTAGACATCTCTGTTCCTTCCTTTGCATCCTCATGAGGATATGGATAAGGAGAAGCATGAAAGATTTCCGTTCTGTCCCCAATCTAATGCAGGTGTGTGTTGACCGAGCTCTGGTCCAGTTTATGACCTAGCGTGTCCATTTGTAGAGTAGAGAAGGTCTACAATCCCAGATGCTACGTACATTTAGCGATAATTCATGCTGTCTTAGCTCATCATTGACCTGTCTGTGTGCAGCTAGTCTTCAACAAGTTCAATTACCTCAAAAAGAATGATTTCCAGCAAATCGCTGAGAAGACCTTGAGGCTTTCTGTATAAAAAAGGGAAATGCTACGTGACGCTATAATAGTTCCCATATTTCTTACTTAAATGTTATTTCTGTTGTTTTAAAGCTACACTGACCTAAAGAATTGTTATAAAATCAGTGTTTAAAGGGATTTGCAACCTACTGTAGTTCTACAGTTACCCTTTAAACAAAAAAAAACATACATTTTCTGCAAGGTAATTGAAGTGGTATGCAAAGTGACAGTCTTGTAGCCTATCTGCCGAATCCGTTGCTCTAAAAATGTGTGTCTGTGACGTCGCTGAGTGAAAACCATGAAAGTGAAATCAGCTGTTTTGTTTCACCATCTCACAGAAGACTGAAAAATGAATCAAAAGGGTTTCCATCTGCATATATACAAAGGAGAATCAGGAGACGTGAGGAGTTCGCATTCGCTCCTCTGCTTCTCCAAATTCTCAGAATCCTGCAGTGATTTAAGAGTGTATATTTCTCACGTGTACTAACATCTTCATGTAGAATAAATATATATATATATATATATATATTTTGCATTGTCAACTTTTAAAGAAACAGTTGTCTCAATTGACCTATCGGTAAGCCCCTCCCCTCGAACGCAGATGAGCCAATGGCAGCCGAGTATCAGTTGCACGGGGACCGGAACTCAGACATTTGTTCAAATTGTTCATTTTCTGGTTGGCATACTCTCATTAAGTTACAATTTTCATCTGCTCAAGCAAAACGTTAATGTCATCTTGTGCTTCAGCAAGGTATATCTGGCTAAAACTATCTATTGTTAAAGTTAGTGAGTCCATGCTAACGTACAAACCTAAATAGCGAACTGCTCTCACATCATGTACAGTGTAGGTCAAAAACACATAAACCAAGGTCTACATTTCAGTGCCTCTCCATATGAAACTGGTTAAATGTAAATTAATTGAATCTTACACTGCGGTACATGAACAGTGTTGATCCTGGATGTTGTGATTGCGATCGTAACTGAAACTGAAATAAAAATAAATGAAAACTGTATAGACATTAAAAAGTATAATAATTTTAATATTTAAAAAACTATAACTAATAAAAATGACAGAAGCACAGAACAATATCACTAAAATGTTAATTAACATTAAAATGGAAAATACAAGAATAATAACATTCAAAATATTAAAAAACTATAATATAATGTAATTTTTATATTATTTATAATATTAATAATTTCACTATATTCCATATTGATTACAAGTATTACACAGACATTTATCCAGAAACAAGATTTAAAGTGGCTCCATTAGTCTATCTTCAATATGTCCTTACATCACTAGAAATGCCTGGAGGTCATACTGTATATCTGATGGTAAATCAATCTCCCTGAGACACTGTCACATCATTTAAGTAAAAGTATTTCATAATGTGATGTAAAAAATGTGAAGAAGTCTGCTTAGAAGAGGCTGTCTCAAAATCCTTAAGTGGAGTGCTTTTGGGACTCTGTAGTGGGTTTTGTAAGGTGTGTGTGTTTGTGTGTTGACTTTAGACTTTATGACTGACTGTTAAGTGTAGTTTCACCTGAATGAATTAGTGCTCATTGCAGTCCTGACACACCTGCACCAATGACACCAGAGACAGCATGAGAAATGGTCCATCTGCTTCTAGAAATATATCAGATTATGGCCAAGGGTGATTCTGCTAAAATACAGCTTGGAATGATTTTTTTTTCTTGCTTAAAATTATTTTTCTGAGAGTAAGACTTTCAACTTTGGTCCTGAGCTTTCCCTACACCACACCACCCAGTTTCTAACATTTCTACCCATAATTTCAGTATATTAAAGTTAATTTTGTGTGTTGCCTGCAGAGGTGGGCTCACCGAGAGACTTGATAACCAGTGATGTGACAGACACCAGCTTCATGGCATCATGGACGGCCGCTCCAGGAAGAGTGAGGCAGTATCGTGTTCGCTGGAAGTCTCTGCTTTCTGCAGAGTCTGGGGAGAAGATGGTGCCCGGGGATGTGACCAGCTCGCTGTTGGAGAACCTCACCCCTGAAACACGCTACCAGGTGTCTGTGTTAGCGTCGTATGACAGAGGCGATGGAGAACTACTTGTGGGAGAGGAGACCACTGATGGTACGTAAATATGTTTTAGCTGTTATTGTAGTAACCTCATATTTTCAAAATCAGGAGTTTGTGAAGAACTGCATGAGTTGGTGAGTTGATGAACGCTAATAATTAATTAAATGATAAAATAAATAAGGGGAATGCACAATTAATTGAAATAAATTTGAAATTGTGATACGGCTTTTATGGCTTTTAAGGCTGCAGTTTAGTCTAACGCAGTGCATGCTTCAGAGTAAAGTGTGACACTGTGTTAAATTTCCAGCATTTTTTTTCAGCATCATCAAGTTCTCTGTTACCAGATTTGTAACAAGAAGCATTTTAATGAAACATAGGCTGCATCTGAAAATACATACTTCTCTACCATAGAATAAGCGAAAAACAGTATGTGAAAAAGTGTAGTATGTCAATTTTACAGTATTTATAGCCGAAAAGTACAGGTTACTTCACAGCAAAATTGTTAGGTGTGCATCTGATAGACACTTTACTATCCCATGAGGCCATGGGAGAGGATTTGTAAATGGCAAGATCACATGACAAAGAAGACATGAATAAGTAATTACAGTCGGTTTACATGCATTATTCTATTAAAATACATTAAAAAATAAAAGTTTGAAAGTGAAGAATTTTAAGAATAGTAGTACTGTAATTTGTGATGTAAAATAAAATGGATATAATTATCAAATAGTCATTTTTAATTAAAAAGTACTATTAAATCAGTACCATGGCAATATATTAATTATATTAATTAATTTCTATTTATTTATTTATTTATATACGCAACTTATACTGTAAATTATAAAATATAAATCTCTGGGTATTTCAAGAAAATATGTTATGTCAAAAGGGTTTGTGTAACAAAAAGGGATCACTGTTCTTAATAAATGTTCTTCAGTGGTTCAGTCTTCAAGAACTATTTATCACTGTACAGGGCTCTTGATTTGCTGCATGGTTCTTTGAAATTAAAAAGGTTCTTGATGTTGAGGTTCTTCTGATCAACATATTGGCTCAGGAGTACATACGGTTTTCTGAAGATGCATGGAACCTAAAAATGTTGTTCTGTGGTATCATGGAAACTTAAAACGGTTCTCAAATGACTGTAAAACTCATTTTGGAAGATTTAATAGTGTAAATAGAACCCAATGAAACCATTTGGGATGATTGGCTCATTGAAGGAAGCTGGAGGTTAGGTTGGGTTGGGTTAGATCAGGGTTATGGTTATCTTTAATTCTAGCAAACATCTTCCAGGAAAGAAAAATGGTTCTTAGGGTAATACAGACGTGACAGGACATACACGCCTGCGCCTCAGGCTTAACCATCTAAAGTGCATCAATCAACAACTGCAATCTATGGTACTCGATCGAAGGAAAGGAATGGAAAAGGATGAGAAACCTTTGAATCTTAGCTAGTTGAAAAATTATTTAATGTTAGCATGACTACTTCAATTTGCGGTTTTGCGGTTTTGCGCTTGGCACCGAATCTTGGTGAGTACGGTGAGTTTTGAGTTTCTGTGCAGTAGTCACTTGCCTCCGGGTGGAAAAAGTGAGCTGACACGGTGAACAACACGGGTGCAGTGAACATCGCCGCTGCGGAAAGAGCAGTTTTAAAGGGTTGCATGTGTGCAGGGCAGCCCATAATACGAGCCGTATGTCAACCGGGATGCTGGCTGAAGCGTGGATGCGTTTTCTCTACTCAACTCAAACTCATAGAAACATGACACCAGTGTGGGGATCGAGAGAATATTGGAAGGAAAACTTTTGCTTCCTTTTGGCATGCTTGTAGTTTCGCGTTCACCTCTGACCATCCCTGCTTGTCTGTTTTGATTTCACTTGTCAGTTTTTGATTTATCCAGGCCAGTCTAGTCGAATTTTAGTCAAACGTTCTTATTTTTGTCTGTTTGTAGCATCTGCGTCTGCCAAGGCTTTACTGGTGTCTGATGAAACCGAACGCACCATGCGCGTGACATGGAAGGCCGCTCCGGGCCCCGTGGTCAGCTACAGGCTCACGTACATCCCTGAAGACGGCGGTAAAGAGATGACGATTAAGATCCACGCCAACGTCACCAGCACCATGCTGAGGAAACTGCAGTCCCTGACCACCTACAACATCAAAGTACATCCCATTTACAAACGAGGAGAAGGAAAAGCAAGGCAAGGAGTAGGAACCACACGTACGTTGGCCAATAATTCAAAGCCCATGAGTCACAGATATGTGCAGACACAGGCACGCATCACCACAGTACACTACAAAAAATTACACTCCTCCAAAGTATTATGGTCTTGTTTTTTAGTACAAATATCTTAAAGTTCTTAATTCAAGATTTGAGAAGCAACATGACTTAATATATCTGAAAAAAATGTATCAAAGTGAGTTTATGCAAGAAAAATACCTGCCAGTGGGGTAAGAAAAATCTTAAAACTTAATTTGAAAACTTAAAAATCTTTAAACTTAATTTAAAGGAAAAACAAGATTGCTTTTCTGACCCCATTGGCAGCTATTTATTTTTCTCGTTTTAAGCAAAAACTCCTTCTTTCCTACTTTCTTTTTATATGTTTTTACTAAAAGAATTACATTCTTAATCAGTATTTATGTCTCGTTTTTTAGTACAAATATCTAAGAATTCCTAAATCAAGAAGCAAATGAAGATATTAAGTCTTCTTTTCTGAAAAGAATGTATTAAAATTAAATGAGTTTAAGCTTAAAACAAGAAAAAAAATATCTGCCAGTAGGATCAGACAAATAAGCTTAATTGATAGCAAAAACAAGATTATTTTCCTGACATTTCTTCTTGTTTTAATCAATAA
Source organism: Sinocyclocheilus anshuiensis (assembly GCF_001515605.1). Taxonomy (NCBI): domain Eukaryota; kingdom Metazoa; phylum Chordata; class Actinopteri; order Cypriniformes; family Cyprinidae; genus Sinocyclocheilus; species Sinocyclocheilus anshuiensis. Next base: position 1,291,332 of record NW_015547712.1, read on the forward strand.
CGTACTTAATTTTGATTCATTTTTCAAAAAACAAGACTTAATATCTTAAGTCATCCTGCTTCTCAAGTAAATGTTTCTTAATTTAGGAATGTTTACATATTTATAATGAAAAACAAGACAAAAATTAATACTGAAAAAAAAACATTTTTGTGGTATAGGGTTATGGATTGGAACAAAGGACTAACATTAAAGTGTTCAACTTCAGTGCATAACGCCGCCTAAATAATTCTTGCTACATGAATTATTACTCAAAGTATTCTTAATTGTGCTCAAACGTAAGATTTTCACCTAATGAACGATAAAACAGACAAAAAACACATTGACTTAACATTGGAAGAGGGACCTGAGCCGTATCAAGAGACCAGAATATCACACTATTCAGACTTTTGGCTTGGTCCAGTAAGCAACCTATCAATCCTAAACACCTTAGCAACTGCATAGCAATGTCCTGAAAGCGCCTTAGCATCACGCAAGTCACATATTATTTACTCAGAAAATTTCAGATCTAGTGATCACATTAGCAAATGCTGATATCTGCGTTTCTTCATCCTGCAGTGTCACCATTTAAAGCCCCAAGAAACCTACAGACCTCTGAACCCACTAAAACCAGTTTCCGTGTCTCCTGGGATCCTGCTCCCGGTGATGTACGAGGGTACAAAGTCACTTTCCATCCCAGCGGAAATGAGGTTGATCTGGGAGAATATCTTGTCGGGCCGTACGACAACACGGTTGTTCTAGAGGAACTCAGGTAATGTTTAGCATCAACTTTAGATGCTTCTCTTAACATAAAGATGCTAATCATACTTCTTGTTTTGAGTTGACGCATATGGTTTCAGTTTTGTCCTTCATTCACAGAGCTGGAACTAAATACTCCGTGGCTGTTTTTGGCATGTTTGATGGAGGTGAAAGTATGCCTTTGGCCGGGGAGGAGAAGACCACCCTCTCTGATGCACCTGAATCTCCTCCTCTTGATCTCCCTGGTATAATCTCAGCACATCATAAAATAACATCATATTTGTTTGTTCTAGGCATGTACATTCTGTTGAGAAATAAAGCAGTTTAAAAGTAACCAAAAATACAAGTAAAGTGCTGAAATTAGGACAAAAAAAGACAGAATTGAGTCAATGAGTATACATTTATTAATGCAGTACAAATAAATATAATTTAATATAATACAAATATAATAACAAAAAAATAATGTGATAATAAATAAGTGCATGAGAAACTCAGAACAAGTAATTAAGTATATATGAAATATATAGAAATTATATATATAAAACAAACATGTAACAATGACATAATATTATTATTAAAAAAAAGAATGAGCTCGTTCTGATGAACAGAAGTGAATAAATGGACACTGTTTGCATGGCGAGCTCAAGCGTATGGTTTGCAGTTGCGAGCTCGAAGTCTTTGGCAGCATAGTTCGCCAGCAACAGCGTCTTGAGTTTGATTCTGGCTGCTATTGGCAGGCAGTTTAAAGACTTGAGCGTAGTCCTAACGTGAAAGACTTTCCAGAGGTTAAGTCGTGCAGCAGTGAGGAGTTAAGCAGCAGATGCAGGGAGGATGATGGGAGTGTGTTGCAGAAGTTTAGTTGTGAAACGACCAGAACAAAGGTCATGTGAGGGCACAGTTTTCCACATGTATCAACAGGATCTGACTGTAAACTTGTCTAAACCAGTGACCTGGTCAAGCAGGTTCACTCTAAGGTTCTAAAAGTCAAAACAGTTCTTAAATACTTGTTACATTATTACATGACTCATCAGGAAATTAAACATTCCAAAGGGAAAAAAAAATATTTGTCTTGAATATTTCATCAAAATAATGCAACTTATTAAATCTAATAGCTCATGCAATAATTTAATTCACCATGTCATAATCAGTCCTTTTCATCTCATCTGGCAACATATCTTGTGTGTAAGAGTTTGCCTGCGACGTGAGTTCAGGGAAAATAATGCTCTGTTTTTAGTAATGCACTATTTCATAGAAGAGAGAAGGCCACTGAATAGCACAAGGTTAGGAAAGTGTTATGTTTATTTGACAAAACCCTGACATGCAGCGATGGAGAGCAGATTAAACTAACAGTGGTATAACATCATACCAGCTTACAGTGTCTTTTGAACATTTTTACTTATTTTTCTATTTTTAAACCTTTTTTTAGGTAGTTTCCATCATTTTAGATAATTCTGCCACTATTAATTTAATACACTATTTTATTTTATTTCATTTCATTTCATTATTTCTGTTTAGCTTTTTTAATTAATATAGTTATATTTTTAATTCTAGTATCTGGTCTACCAACTCTAAGCAGTTTGACCAAGATGGTTTTCAAGTTGAAACTCTATATACAGTAGACCATGTAGATCATCTAATGATGACCTTCGTGGACCAGCTACAATCAGCTGGTACCAGATTTTCCAGCAAGAAACCGGTTCCACCTCACTCTTTATTATATATATTTATTTTCTGATCATGCTTGTAAACAAATCAATTTCACAAGATATTTTTCAATTGCAGACCATGTTTGATGGTGTCCAGAGAGGTCACCAGTGTTCTAGCCTCAGTTTTGGGGCTCCTCTCACATTCAATAGCTATCTGGAGCTCCACACGTCCTACGGAGGTGGAATGCGCAAAAGAGAAACAGCTCGTATTTCATGCATCACAAACGGCTGCTTCTTTTCTCTGTAGAACAGAAGCAATGACAATTCCAGGAAAATTGCCTCCAGGGCCGGATGCCAAAAGGGATTTGGATGCAACGCAAGACTGAAGATTCAAAGAAGAAAACTAGAAATTGAATGGAAAGAGTCTGTAGCTTCAAGAAATGAACACGAAATAAAAGTCTTCTCTAGAAGTGTGATGCTTATAAGCTATTGCAGTGTAAATGTGCTTTTTTATTTGCTGTGAGCATGTGTACATGTCTCTTCCTGTTTCTCATCGCTCTCCTGCTGAACTCCGCTCTGCCATCAGCAGACATTATACAATCACATCTAAGCTCCTCTTGGCGTTTCTCGCTGGTGTTTTACTTGCAGAAAAACAGTGTGTAACCACAGCCAAGGCTGATATTGTACTGCTGGTTGATGGATCCTGGAGTATCGGCCGCTTGAACTTTAAAACCATCCGGACTTTTATTGGTCGCATGGTGGGCGTCTTTGACATTGGCCCCGACAAGGTTCAAATTGGCAAGTCTCTTGTGCTTCTGTTTACTTGCATGTTTTTAGATGTACTAAGGTATATTCATGCATATGGTCTCCAGATGTGACCTTTATGCTAGGGCAATATTGAGTTATTACCAGTCATCGTCTCACTTGCATCATAATGGTGTGTGCTTCTCTCCCAGGTTTGGCTCAGTACAGTGGGGATCCCAAAACCGAGTGGCATTTGAATGCCCACGCCACCCGTGAATCCCTGCAGGAGGCCGTGACCAACTTACCCTACAAAGGCGGAAACACAATGACTGGTACCGACCCATTACATATGTGCTTTATTGTTTACAGTCTTGAAGATACACATGTATTAGGCCATCTGAATTCCTGAAAACAACATTTAATGGCAAATTGTGTACCATTTTCATGATAGAAAAAAACCCCAGAAAGCTCATGCCTAAACATAGAGTGCAACAGTTGGGTTACAGAAGTAAAAACCCCTATAGGGGAATTGTTTTTTAACAGTAAGTTATAAACCTTTAAAGATAGACTTACTGTGTGCCATGATGTTGCAAAATGATGCTATTTGCTTTAGCCTGCATTATTTCAACTTATTTGTTAAATAATTGTTTTTAACAGCAGAATTCCTGGTGAAAAAGTACATTACCCATGATTCTGCAGAGAAATCTACACCAATCAGAGAATCAAAATAAGCAAATCAGGCCAAATCACGCTTGATTTGATCCATAGATTATAGGAAACATATGAAGGTCAATCCACATTAGAAATAATGAAAAATTCTGACCATCAGATGAAACCAACCTGCTGCTTCTGTTTCCAAAGGTATGGCCTTGAACTACATCCTCCAGAACAACTTCAAACCAAATATGGGTATGAGACCCGATTCTCGTAAAATTGGTGTCCTTATTACCGACGGCAAATCTCAGGATGAGATTGTAGTGAATTCTCAGAGACTGCGTAACTCGGACATTGAGCTCTATGCCATCGGTAAGTTCTTTTCTTCTTGACTTTGTTGGCATTCTGTCAATTCAGTCTCAGTGGAAAATGAAAGTCTGCATGCTAGCAAGAGATACTCAACCCAGAGCTCTCCTGTGTCCAAATATCTCACAACGTTTCATTTGGCAAGACTACAGCTTAATCTGCGTCTCGTTGACCCAGCTGAAGTAATTGAGATCTTTCAATAATGATCTCCTCTTGGCTCCTAGGCGTGAAAAATGCAGATGAAAATGAGTTGCGATCCATTGCCTCCGACCCTGATGAAATCCACATGTACAATGTCAACGACTTCTCCTTCTTGTTGGACATCGTGGACGACCTCACTGTCAACCTCTGTAATAGTGTTAAAGGCCCAGGTACAGTCACGCACTTGACTAGTGTATGTTTTGAATGCAAAACAGTCTACGAATCTAAACAAAGCTGTCCTGGATCTGTTCTACAGACTAGAATAAAAAACCAAGAACTCCCAAAGTTTGGCTCAGCTGAACTGCTTGAACTCTTGCCATCCATTTTTGATTTGCACTCTTGTTTTCCCAGACGGTTCTTTGTTTTTTTACTAATAATCTCGCTGAAAAGACTGTGAGGAAAAACTGTAGGCTGCACTCCGATCGTCCTTGGGGGATAGCAGTGATTTACAGAACTATGAAACTTGTGATATATAACCCATTTAACCTTTTGCAAGAAGCTAATAGGCCTGAGGAAGATTTACAGTCTAACTGTAAACTGGTTTGAGAGCCACCACTGCTCATATTTTCCCATTGCTTTCTATGAACCAGGTGGCGGCCCAGGGACGCCCACTGACCTGGTGACTTCAGAGGTTACACACTACTCCTTCCGTGCTACCTGGATGCCACCCGACGAGCCAGTGGAGAAATTTCGTATCGAGTACGTCCCTGCCGCAGGAGGAATAACTGAAGTGGTGAGTGTTAAAATCACATATATTTCCGGCTCGTGTTCAAATGGAAATGCATGCATACTTTACAGACTTTTGGAATTGATGGCACTTTCATTTGCTAGCTTCTTGTGCAAAAATTCATTCTGTAGCTCTGTGTCTGTGTAGTGAGCTGCCTTATAAAGCAACCTCCAAATCATCACCGAACATCAAAAATCTCTTATTTGGATCACTCTATATAGGCATAAACTATTTAGCTGTGTCTTCAGCTGCTTCTTGAAAGTTGTGATGGTTTCAGCAGTTTGGGTGGAGGTTGGCAGCTCATTCCAACAGAGAGGAGCAGAGAGGGTGAAGGTTTTGGGAAAAAGCAACTTTGTGACTGTTATGAATGAACAACAGATGTAAAGACTCACAATTGATTCTGGTAGAGTTTGATATTTGCATGTTGACACAATACTATTATAAGTTTAAATATATGTAGCAGCTTTATAAGTATATAAAGTTTAAACATTCTTAAATTAGTTTTCATTATTTATCAGCAGTTTTCTGTATTGAATGAAATATTTAAGTATAATCTGCATTTCACTTAATTTGTCTGGCATGTATTTTTATGCTAAGCTTGTTGCATTCTGGGATTTATTTTTCACAATGCTGCCTTCAAAATTGGCTAAAGCAAGGCATTCATATTCCTACTTAAGTTTTGCATTGGGAGTACATCTATGATGCCTTAAAATGCTGTCTAGGTAGACAGCTCACTAACGTTTGGAACAGAATTTATATGTGCATATTTCTTTATTATTGTGCCTATTGCATGGTCACCATAAAAGTCAAGTTTGATGAAGAGCAACATTTGACATTTAATTTCCATATCTCTACATACCTCTTGTGTAATCTTAGTAACTTCTATAGAACCGGACAGCTTTCATATAACATTCATTCAGAGATATGCAGCTTGTCGTATTTTATTTTAACGTATACGCTGTCTATAGGGCTTAAAAGTATCACATATCATTATGGGCTGAACTAGATCCCATAAATCTCACAACATGCCCTGCGTGTTCCTGCACTGAATTCCGACCTCTAAGAACCTGCAACTTCAGAGAGATGATTTCAGATGGCCACATGCCTCCCCTTTTCACCCCTCCGTCTTGTGTAATACCCCTCTCAGCAGACAATCACCTCTCCCTGATGATGTTTTACAGATGTTCGTTGATGGCGAAGAAAACACAGTTGTCCTGGTCAAACTTACGCCCATGACAGAGTATATTGTCAGGGTGTATGGAGTGATCGGTGAGGAGAGCAGCGAGCCTTTGAAAGGAACCGAAACCACACGTAAGTTAACCTTTCCTGCTGTTTATCGCACTCGTCCTCCTACTGTTCAGTCTCATTGTATGATGAAATTCACTGCATAAACATATCTTTACCTCAACCACTGGAAACTGGAGCTGTTTCCTTGCATACTGGGCTATATTCAAAACCTTATTAGCTACATTCTAACATGGCAACTGTACATGAGCAAACATAACACATTTTCTGAAGTAAATATAGTTTTATTTATAATTGAAACTGCCTGCATTTTCCACCAACTTTTGAATGACTGAGCGTGTCACAGTGTCTCGTCCACAAAAGACGGATGCAGTGAATTTGGTATATCCTATATGTGTTGGGAGCTTGCTAATGATGCCTGAAAATGTGTTTAGGTAGGCAACTTAGTATTGTTTGGAGCAGAGCCAATATAAAACCGCAAAGAAATACTGCAGCTCCTATAACTTACAATTTTAATGCTGGTTTCCACATCACAATACGAAGCAGCTGTAAAATCTGTGAAGTGGTCCCTTGTCAACAGCTTAGTTTTGCTCTTATGGACGGACAAAGTAAACTTGAATCATTTTTACAGATTTAAAGTAAACAGAACATCTTAATTGGCTATTCTCACTTTAAAGTGTTTTTTACATTTCTCACTATAATGTTTATGATCAACATTACAAGGCCTTATCCCATCGTAAAGAGGGCCTTATCGTTTTGTCATGAGCCACTTGGATGCAATAATCTGCCGTGGTCACTGTGGCTTTAGCTTTATGGTCATTTAATTGCTCATGTTTGACCAAAGTGTGAACATTGATGAAAAATCACAACTTTTTATTATTCTTTTTATATAAAGCTGCATTTTAGATCAAAGTTTCCCTCTTTTGGATTTCCCCAGTGCCCCTACCTGCTGTCACCAGCATGACCGTGTACGACGAGGCCATAACGTCCATGAGGGTCAGATGGGAACTAGTGAGCGGAGCCAGTGGGTACTTGCTGAACTACAACACCATCAACGCCAGCGTGCCCTCTGGAAAGATGGAGGTGAGTGCCTGTCGCGCTGACGCCTTCCAGAACACCCTCCAGACGATCTCTCAAAATTTCCACCTCTGCTTTATTATTTAAGCTTTATTATTTATTATTAAAGCTCAAGGCAAAGTAAACCTACCTCTGCCAGCAGCTCCTTTAGCATAGCCAGATGGTCTAGGTAGGGACTGGGAGCAACTGTTTTACAACGCTGTACAGGCCTATAAGAAAGAAAATCACAAATGAGAGCAATATGAAATTTTCCTCAACCATTTCAAATCTATAATCTTATTTTTTATTTTACAGTAAATTATATATTATAGTACTATATTCATATTTTGAATGATTAGCTTTTATTTTTATATCTACAATTTTCATTCAAATTTTAGTTTGTTTTAGTAAATTTGTTGTGTGCTATTGTAATTTTTATTAGTATTTCAAAAATATTTCTATTAAAAATATTATTTTCTCATTTTCATTTAATATTTATTTTTTTCACCTAATATTTATATTTTATTTAATATTAGCTTTATTTATTTTTATTTAATTTTATATTTTTTGATAGTTATAATTTGAATTTGAATTTTAGTTTTATTTATTTAATTAAAGTGTAAATTAATAAAGTCAAATTTAGTTGACAAACAGAATATTCAATGAGGATTTTTCAGTCGGTAATAAAAGAAACGAGATCTTAAACTGTGCTCAGAGTTGCAAAGATACTGAAGTCTGCAATCAAAAATGATAGATACCATCTTGAACTCGAGCATTTCTCAGATTCCTTTGAAAACAAACCATTTTATCTTCTATCCACATTTTATAGCTCTATACTCTTCTTGTACTGTATGTCAACTATTATTTATTTCACCTTAGGAACTTTAGGAGACATCTGAGACCAAGTTGATAATTAAATTAGGCTTAACCGAAAACTCCATTTGGTCTCCTGAGCAATGAAATCTTCCTTTAGGGGGTCTACAAAATGCAGACTTGCCCAACACGTAAGCTTTTGGCAAAAACGAGTTAATGCTGCCTGTTCTGGATCAGTTTCCTCCCTGAACTCATGTACATAATAGTACCCAAATATCAACAGATGCTCTGTGTTTTTTGGAAAAGTCACAACCATCATCCCAGGAGATCAGGCTGATCTGATTTAGTCTGGAAGAGACATACCTTAACAACTGGGAGTGTTCCTCATAACAAGTCTTGTCTCACTGGGCCATTGCTTCGCTAATGTCCGGTCCTCTTAACATCCCTCCCTTCTGCAGATGCGAGTTGGTGCAGATGTGAATGATGTCCAGCTATTGCAGCTGCTTCCAAACACGGCGTATTCAATCTCCTTGTTCGCCCTACACGGGGAGGCAGCCAGCGAACCACTCATCGACAGAGGAGTCACTCGTACGCTAGTCTTCTCCTTACTTTCAGATGGTTTCAATCTGTTATTGTCAATACGTAGTGTATGTTTTTATTGATACCAAATGAAATAAATCTATTTCTCTCCTAGTGCCTCTGCCTCCAGCGGGTGAGCTGAGAATCTCAGAAGTGACTCACAGCTCCATGCGTCTCACCTGGGATGCAGCTCCTGGGAACGTCAGGAAGTACATCATCACCTACAAGCGAGAGGATGGAGATCTGAAAGAGGTGATCAAAATGTGTAATTCACACAGCAGGGATCATCAAAATCGAAGACTCAATACTCAAAACTCACCAAATTCTAAATCGCTAAAATGTCCCATAAACCGATTCTAAATAAGAAAAAAAATAAATTCTTGAACATACATTACCAGTCAAGTTTTTGTAAGAAATCAATACTTTATTCACCAAGGATGCATTAAATTAATCAAAAGTGAAAGTAAAGACATTTATGATGTTACAAAATCTATTACAAATAAATGCTATTATTTTCTGTTCTGTTCTTCTCAATTCATCAAAAAATCCTGAAAAAAATGTATTATGGTTTCCACAAAAATATTAAGCAGCACAAATGTTTTCAACATTGATACTAATAATAAATGTTTCTTGAGCAGCAAATCAGCATATTAGAGTGATTTCTGAAGGATCATGTGAAAATTCAGCTTTGATCACAGCAATAAATTACGTTTTGAAATATATTCACATATAAAACAGTTATTTTATATTGCAAAACTATTTCACAATATTACTGATCAAATAAATGCAGCCTTGGTGAGCATGAGAGATTTTTTCAAAAACATGAACAATTCTCACCAACACTTACCATTTAAATGTGTCAAAGATTTTTACTTGCAGTTAAAACTGTTAGTTTAAACATCTTACTGTGATGGACAGTTTAAAGTTGAGAAATAGCCTGAGCTATTCAGAGGATGTGAGAAAAACATTGGCTTTTTGGTCAGAGGTTGTAGAGAAGGTTTTGCTTACAAAGGGTTCATTAGCTAGGACTAAGACCCCATATTAACCTCACTGTGAAGTACTCTTAAACCGACCCTAGTTAGATGGCAGGGATTTGGCTCCCCCATGCCCTCCTGTCTCTCTGCAGTGATGCCTTTATGGATATTTCAGAGTACTGTTGTTTTTTTCCAAGAGGAGTCTTTTATCTTTGAAGATCTACTGAGATGAACCAGTGGAGCTATTTGAGAAGGTCCGAAAGGTCACGTCCAAGCAAACTTGTTGATAGGATGCAGACCGTTGTTTATTTCTTCTTGAACGTACTCTGGAACGAGTACGTACATGACCTGATTCACTAAGCCGAACTCTGAATCCATCTTTGGATCCATACAAGGCAAAACATCGCTATTGCTGTTTATCATACTTGGGGATTTAAGTATGACGTGCATGATTCATCAAATCATGATTCAGAAAGATGTGTTGTTACTTCACCAAGTGATCAGACTTTGATCATGATTTTTGCCTGGTGTGCTATAAAAAGAACAAGGGAAAAAGGAAGGATATCTCAAGGCCCTTAGGTTAAGAAAAGCCCTAAGTTAAAAGGTTAAGCATTCTCTTGGGTCCTAAAGAGTCCACTAAAGGTACCTTAAGGTCATCTTTAAGTATATCCCCCTAAGTCAGGGGTAGGCAAGTTCGGTCCTAGAGAGCCGCAGTCCCGCAGAGTTCAGCTCCAACCCTAATCAAACACACCTGAACAAGCTAATCAATGTCTTCAGGATTACTAAGGCTATAGGCAGGTGAGTTTTGTTTTCAGGGTTGGAGCTGAACTCTGCAGGACTGCGGCTCTCTAGGACCGAACTTGCCTACCCCTGCCCTAAGTGCTTAAGTGTGTCCTTAAGTTCTGTTACTGTATGCATTGTATGCATCTTTAGTAACCATTTCACCCTAAAACAATAAATGACCAAAACAGGTCCCTTGAATCATCCATTGATTTCATGTTAATTGAGGCGGGAAAAGAACCAAAGCACACTTTAGTCATCAAAATAAGGTATTGTAAATATTAAAACTATGATATTATTTGTTTATTATCAAGACAACTTACAACATGGGTGAAGTCAGTGAGAGTATTACCAAATATTCAGGACAAATATAATTTTAAGGATTAAGGATAGTCAGATCACTTAAGGGTTTTCATGCAATCAGGCACAGAATATCAGAGACTTGAGCCAATAAGCAACCACTAAGAACAACATAGCAATACGCTGAGAAAAATCTGAAAACCTTAGCAACCACATAACAACACCCTGACAACATCCCAGAATAATGCCATTTGAGTTTTGCAGAGGCAAGCATTGTCCTCAGAAGATCTAGTTTGGTGGTATCCTTATTGTAAAAGTTCTGTTTAAAAAAAAAAAAAAAAAACTCCAACACCAACACAGATTTCAGTCCTTGTGTAACGAATGGAGACAAGGCCAGTCAGCCTGTCAAAAGCATCTGTTATTCCTTTTCCCTTGTTATGTGTTAATGTTGACATTGGTGTTTGACAGGTTGAGGTCAACGGTGACATCACCACTCTGGTTCTCACCAGCCTCCGCTCTCAGACGGAGTATGATGCTGCCGTCACTCCCGTCTACGACGAGGGTCCAGCAAATCCCATGCTTGGCAGCGCAATTACTGGTGAGTTTATAATCCTCACTGATTCTCCAAGATGACACCAATTGACCGATGATGTTGGTTTGGCAGCAGCAATTACTTCACGGCTGCCGGGTTTTGTTTGCTACGTTGGTGTTGAACTATGTGACTTACTGGCTACAAGACCTGCAATTTCAGCAGGTCTTTCAAGCTCCCTGTCTGGATAATGACTGCCATGTGTGACGCCACCCTTACCCAAGCCACGTGTATGTGTTCATGGCTTTACTTTATCAGTCCCAAGGGTAAAATCCTTCATCAGTCCCAGCTGATCTGCAAGTCCGCTGACAAACAAACCACTTCCTTTTACACAGGAACACATTCACTTGCTCCAACTTGTCAGTTCACATGGTTCACAGTTCCCCTGTTCAGACCAGTTTCTATATTTCACATACTTTCTCTGTTAACATTCAGATGTGGTTCCTGCTCCCAAGAACTTGAGGTTTTCTGAGGTGGGCCAGACTTCGTTCAGGGCCACATGGGAGCATGGAGCACCAGACGTTGAACTGTACCGCGTCGGTTGGACCAAGCAGGGCGAGAACAACTTCAAATACGTACGTTCATTCATTCATTCATTCATTCATTCACGTACATTCATTCATTTGAAAGACGCTTTCATCCAAATTAACCAAAAACTTTGGAGTTGCAACCCCCATTCGCACTCACTCTTAACAATAAAGCTTCCAAAAGGGGGTTTTGCAGCGATTCCATAGAACCATTTTTGGGATTCCCAAAGAACCTTTTTAGTGAACAGTTCTTGAAAAGAACCATTTTGTTCCACTAAATATAACCTTTCAATCAGTGGAAAGGTTCTTCATGGAACCATTGATGCCAATAAAGAACCTTTATTTTTAAGAGTGTGCAACTGATTTTAAAGCAACATCAAATTGCATTTTCATTACAAATTTAATGAACCCTCTAAAATAACATGTGAGAATTGATCTTTTGTAGGAAATCCTGAGTCGTGAAGAGACAAGCCACGTTTTGCCAGATTTAGACCCAGACACAATGTATGATGTCACTGTCACAGCCATCTACCCTGATGAGTCGGAGAGTGAGGATCTGATGGGGAGCCAACGCACATGTGAGACTAACACACAACCAAACATGTAGAACACTAACTTTTGAGTACTGGGACAGAATCAGTTTACAAAACTGAATAAATAGCAGTTTATGTATAAAGGAATTCAAAACTGCTTCTTTTGTCTCAACAAAACTGCCTTTTTCTTGACAATCACTGAATATGTTAACACTTTCATATGCAAAACGGTCATATATACTACTGTTCAAAAGGTTAGGGTCAGTAAGGTCTTTATATAATAAATTGACTTTCATAGATTAAAGATGCCAAACAATTTTCTACTGATCCTAGTATGATGGAGACATATTATTACATATTATTGCTGTGACGCAGAAAATAATATTACTTAGTGTGCACATACAGTATTTATACTTTTGTTTTTCTTTAGTTAAAATGTTATAGCTGTTGATGATACAATAAAATAACGTGTTGTTTATCTTTTTCTAGTGTCAAAGGTCATTACACCCGGTATGTTGTATCGAATGAGAGACAATGTTATTGTTAATGTAAATGCCAATGAGGATGATGAACGAAAGAAGATGACGAATTGCATGTGCCTTTTTGTGTTTCACCAGAAACTCATCCACCATCATTTGTCCATCATCATTCATCATTGCCATTTCATCGCTATAATTTTGTCATCGTCATCTGTCGTCAGTCATAAATGCGCATGCATAACATGCCCGACTGCATTGTTTTTGTTGCAAAAACCCATGCTCCTCCATCCTCCTTTCAGGATTGACCCATGATGCTCATGTAACCAGCATAACGACTAGGAATGGGAATCAATAACCAATAAAAAAAAAAATAATTAAACTAGAATTGAAGGATTAACATGATCTTTGGTTCCATTCGTGAATGAATCGGTTCTTTTTAATGAATCAGTCAAAAAGACTCATAAATCGACCTAAAATTAAACTAGAATTGAAGGATTAACATGATCTTTGGTTCCATTCGTGAATGAATTGGTTCTTTTTAATGAATCAGTCAAAAAGACTCATAAATCGACCTAAAATTCATAGGTTATGAGTTTGAATCGATTTAAAGATTCGTTGTTGAGGTAATTACTGACTGAATCGATGTTGAGATAATTACTAACTGATTTGTTGTCTGATTACTGACTGCGTCTTCATATGGTATGTTCAGTTAATATTTGGATTAACAGTTGGAGTTTAGTTGTATAAATTGTGCTTTATTAATAAAGGAAACATTAGAATATCTTGCCCAAATAGTAGCTTTTGTTAAATATACAATTCGTAATTTCTTCAAAAACCCTAAAAGAACTGTTAAGGAACTGGATTCATCAAGTGGAATCAGAACCAGAATCTTTAAATTCCTCTTGATTCCCATCCCTAATAGTTTTAGCTACAGTTACAAAGCCAGATTTTGCTGATCAACCTTTCTGTATGCTCCCAGTGCCCACTGGACCACCGCAAAACCTCCAGGTTTTCAACGCCACCACTACAACTCTAACCGTGAAATGGGACCATGCGCCAGGCCCCGTCCAGAACTACAAAATCACCTACCAACCCCTTGTGGGTGGAAAACTGCTGTCTGTAAGTTCAGCTGTCTCCATTCTCCCTCCAATGAGATGTTTTGAAGCAGGACATGGGTGATCTTTCAATTATGATGATGAGTGGCAGAATATGTTTTAAGAAAGTTCAAGGCCCGTGTGTTAATCATTACAGCAAGCAAATGAGAACGTTGTGACAGGAAGCCATTACCAGCAGACTCATCTGATGAAAACCATCACAACATGTCTGTTATGTAGGCCTCAAGAAATCAAAACCATTACTGTTATACTGCATATTTCATGTCAATGCACTTGAGATGAACAGCCCAGCAAATATTTACTGTTTGTTTGGGAATTGTTTAACTATATAAGAAATGAGCAATGCTACTTTCACCATTTTGTTTATTAATGCAGGATGATGCTGATTGGTCACACAAAATCTGGTGCCAAAGTCATTAAAATCGCCTTGTCCATGCAAAATATTGGTTAATGTTTATTTTCAATTGGTCAATGCTTATTTTAAGAGACATACAAAAGAGGAACAAAAGCATTTGTCAAAGAGCCAACAATATTTGTAAAATGTTCATAAAAGAGTTTTTTTCTTATAACTTCAGTGTGTGTAATGTAGTTAACTAACTACACAGGCTTTATTTTAGGGTTTTATTTATCATTAAATAACCTTTTTTACTAGGAAAATCTTGATTATGGAAGCAAAATGGGTTGCGAGTGCTATTTCTTGTTGTTTTTTGCTGTTGCACCAAATTCAACACACTTATTTTTGAAAGGGTGCCGTTCTCGTTTCATGGAAACCAATGAACACCAAAACAAGTCTAACTATTGACATCTTTTCCAATCAGGTTCAAGTTGGTGGAAAGAAGAACAGTGTCATTCTTCAGAAGCTGACCCCTGACACCCCTTATTCCATAACCGTGGCTGCCGTCTATCGCACCGGAGAAAGTAAAGATATTTCCGGCCAAGGAAAAACAAGTAAGCGGCTCCAAGACAACGTCCTGAAGTATTTTATGACTCCATTTGGGAAGCGAAAACAATGATAAACTCATTTAGGGAGGATGCATTCCATAAAACATCTTGGTTTTCGCTCACATCTGGAATTTTGTCAGATTATTCGAGATGTTATGCAATGAAAATGAGACGGCATTATGTAACACTGTGTGTGGTGTTCCTGTAGAAGCCTTAGGAGGAGTGAGAAACCTGCAGGTTTTGAACCCCACCATGACCACATTGAATGTTCGTTGGGAGCCGGCGGAAGGAAAAGTGAAGGAGTATAAGGTCATCTACGTACCTGCGGCTGGTGGTGCCGAAAGCATGGTAGGACTGGTAGGACGTCAAGAATCAACTAAAGAGTAAACTACAATTCGATGTTCAGATCAACCATAAATATTGATTTGCAGACCTCAAGTGGAAGTGATTTGCAATGTTTCTTTTACTTAAATAGGCCTTATACTGTATATTCTTTAATGAAAACAGGAGCAGGTATCAGGAACCACCACCAGCACAGTTCTGAGAGGCCTTAAGTCTGACACGCTTTACACCGTGACCTTAATTCCTGTTTACGCAGAGGGAGATGGCCAGAGAATGTCTGAGAATGGAAAAACAAGTGAGTTTCTCTCAGAAACCTCTGTGTCTTACTCTCAATATCTTGCTTTCACTGATTAAGAATGAAAAATAGGTGACTAAACGACTCCTTCTGACGTTTCTGTCTGATTCTCTTTTCCATAGAGATTATTATGAGTTTACGTGCAAATTTACAGCCAGCAAAGGTTCTAAGAAGATATTCTTTGTTAAGCCCAGAATGTTTACTTTTAGGAGTGAATATGCATATTGCACCACTCTGTCCAAACTCCAGTCTGGAAGTACGATCTGGATTATGCTTCATACACTTAATGCCAAAACAGTCAAATGGAAATCTTCTTTACAGGGGCCCTGGGTGGTGTGAAGAATCTGAGGGTCACCGACCCAACCATGACCTCTCTGAATGTCAAATGGGACCCCGCGGACGGGGCCGTGCGCCAGTACAAAATATTCTTCGTCCCAGCAGCTGGAGGAACTGAGGCGATGGTGGGGCTTTGTTTCTCACAACTATTATTCCATAAGAAAAAATAAGAAATTTTAAACAGTAGAAAATTAACTTTTTTTTGTGCTTAATTGTCATAAAAAATAATGTCTCGTTGCAAAAAAGTCAAATATTAATATGTTTAATTTATATAGCGCCTTTCCCAGGCTCAAGGACGCTTTACATAAGCAGTAACACAATGAACAGTCATTTCACATAGTCACAGACAGACAGCTCAGATAATCAATTGAGTTGGACAGTAGACATTTGCCCAGTCCAGAAACAACAAAATGATTGCAGTTGCATATCATGATATAGCAAAGACATATAGAAACAACATAGTAACACATAACAACATAGAAAATGGATAGTATTAACAAACAAACAAACATAAAGAGCAGCAAAAAATGCAAAACAGATACACATGACTTAAAATACTTAGAGAAAGCTTTACAACTGGTAGTACAGGAGTTGGAAAGTGTCTAAAGAAACTTTATTACATAAAGACATCACTCAAGACATCACTGAAGTTATTTTTCCCATTGTTGTAAATAGGAACAAATACCTGGCGCCCAAACATCTATTGTTTTAAGAAACCTGCAGCCTGATACTCCATACACAGTGTCCGTGGTTCCAGTGTATCCCGCCACAGAGGGCAGGCGCCAGTCTGAGAATGGAAGGACATGTGTGTATCAACCTTGTAGCTTATTTAGGTATCTATGCACAGACACACTATCTCTGTTATAAAACTATTGTCTATCTCACTCTAGTGCCTCTTGGAGGTGTTCGAAACCTCCATCTCATTGATCCCACCTTCACAACACTCACTGCCACATGGGATGCCGCCGACGGGAACGTGCAGGGCTACAAAGTGTTATACGTGCCCACCAATGGAGGAACTGAGCTCATGGTAGGAATATCTGAATATTTCAAAGTTTGTTTATACAGTGTTGATGTCACAAGTGGAAATCTCTCTAAAATCTAATGGCATAGCTTGCAGACAGACGTATATAGACATAGTCTTCCTTTGAGGACCAGAGATGAGAGAGTGATGTAATGAAACTCTAGTTGAATTCTCATTATGCTGAAAAACCTGCGGGAAAGTTTACAACTGGGAGCACCAATGTTTAGACGGAGCTGGAGTAAACTGAAAACAATCTGTTTGGCAAGCTACAAAGAGAGAGTTCAGTTTTCTTTTTAGTTTACAAGTTTAGTTTTCTTTATCTTTTTAAATGGGTAGACCTTGTGCAACCAGTCTTTGTTAAAACAAACTAGGATTCCTTAGTTGGAATGGGTTTGAAGAAGATATAGTGTACTGAGCTCCGTTTTCTTTCAGGAACAAGTGTCTGAAAGCACCACAACATTAGTGCTGAGTAAACTCCTGCCAGACACCATGTACACAGTGACTGTTTTGCCAGTGTACGCTGAAGGAGATGGACCTCAACTCTCTCAGAAGGGAAAGACTAGTAAGTGACTCCAAAATGACATCAGGAGGTTTGGACACATTTCGTCAATCTTGAGTCAACTTTGTTGTTGTCTCCTTAGAACCTTTGGGCAGCGTGAGGAACCTACAGGTAACAGATCCAACTATCAGCACCTTGAACGTACGCTGGGAGCCAGCAGAAGGCAGTGTGCGGGAATACATCGTCGTTTACGTTGCCACCGGAAGCCTAGATCAAGAAGTGGTGAGAATGATTTCCATGGATGTTCCAGAAATAGCAAACAAGACTGTAGTTTCTGTTGCCACTCGTACACTTACGAGTGATTTGATTTGGTTTTGAAACTTGTAAATGGATGTTTTGAACTTATTACTGTATATAAATTATTTGTTCTTCCATATGTAAATTTCACAAAATGTGCTTGTTATACAAATTACACCTGTAAAGCATTTCCAAGCTCTACAATTAATGCGAATGTTTCCATTCTAGAGTTGCAAACAGGTTGTATATTTTTATTGAAACACTGCTGTCTTGCAGGATCAAGTCTCTGGAACCACAACTTCCACTGTTCTGAAGAACTTGGAGCCCGACACAACCTACACTGTGACATTGGTGCCAGTATATCATGAGATGGAAGGCAAACCTCTTTCTGAGAATGGAAGAACAAGTGAGTTCATTGTGAAGACATACCATAGTGCACCTTTGAATAAACTTGGCCACAAATTGAAATGTCTGGCTATTGTTTAGAATGACTCGGGTATTAAAGTTCACGTATCTGTGCTTTTCAGGACCATTGGGTGGAGTTCGCAACCTTCAGGTTACTGATCCCACCAGCAGCACCCTAAATGTGCGATGGGAGCATGCTGATGGAAACCCTCGCAATTACAAGGTTTTCTATGTCCCGCAGCCTGGAGACAGTGAGAAGATGGTAAGATGTGATGAGGTAGCCTCTAATGGTTTATATGAAGGACGTTCCACATTGTGACCAAATCTCTTGTTTTTGTGATCAGGAACTAGTTTCCGGTGGCACAACAAGCACCGTCCTACGTAATCTCAATGCTAACATGGTGTACAAGGTCACATTGTTGCCTATGTATGAAAATGACGTGGAAGGAAAACGTCAGTCAGAAAATGGAAAGACAAGTGAGTCGAGATGTTTGTAACTTGCAATTTCGGGATGGATCCCTGTTTATTGTCTGAGTTCAACATCTCTGATTTATTAACCCAGAACCTTTGGGAAGTGTGAAGAACCTCCAGGTGACAGACCCAACTGTGAACTCTTTGAGAGTGCGATGGGACCCAGCAGATGGAGATGTTCGTCAGTACAATGTCATCTACGTGGCTGTTGCCGGTGGTGCTTCAAGCATGGTAATGAATTAAATTACAATTTTTGTCGAGTTTGTCCATTTGGTTTGCTTGTTATTAACTGTGTGGCTGTACTGATGTACTCTTCAGACCCAAGTGTCGGGAATGTCCACCAATACTATTCTGAGAAACCTACAACCAGACACAGAGTACAGGGTCACTGTAGTACCAGTATATCCCGATGCCGAAGGAAAGAAACAGTCCGAGAATGGAAAAACAAGTGCGTACCTGCAATGTCAAGTTTGGATGTTACTCCCTTAGCATGTCGCATGCTTAATTTAATTTCTCGCAATTCTCAGAGCCTCTGGGTGGAGTAAAGAAACTGCAGGTCACCGATCCCACAACCAGCTCGTTGAAGGTGCGCTGGGAGCCCGCCGAAGGTAACGTCCGGCAGTATCGAATCTTCTACGTCCCAGCAACTGGTGGTGCTGAAGACATGGTAAGAGCTGATCTACGGAAGAGGCTCAACTGTCTTTCCGGACATGCAGCTGATCTTCAATAACTTTGTTTAAATTTCAAACATCAACAGGAGCAAGTTTCTGGAGGCACCACCAACACAGTCCTAAGGAACCTTCTGTCAGACACGATATATACAGTGACTGTGGTTCCCGTTTATCCAGAGGGAGAGGGTCTCCGACAGTCTGAGAAAGGAAAGACACGTAAGTCGTACTTGGCAGTTAAGCATCACTATTACTATCGCACAAAAATCGTGAGGTGCCAAGTGATCAAATCGAGCGGCTTGTTGAGTAGAGCTGTGCTATGGCGTTTCTTAGTTTTCAGATTTTTTCAGGATTTTTGTCGGACAGAGAGTAAAAGGGAGGGACCCAAGTCTTATTTTTAGACTTGGACCATACATTTCCCAAAACTCCCTAGCAACTACATAGCAACAGTGAAAATAGTTTCAACACCCTAAGTAGCCACTCGAAACAGTCTAGCAACTGGGTTATATATGCTTCACAACTCATTGTGGAGAATCAACACAATTTATGCATGTTTGTATAAATGCTAAAAATGGGTTTTATGTTAGCTCACTACTAAATTGTATACGCAGAGCAACAACTACAGGATTAGGATGCTTGAGTTTTTATTTATGCTAGTGAGTTGCACTAAAAGAAACTGGATCCTTTGAACTCATGTTGGAGTTTTTAACAGATTTCTGTAAGAACAGTCACATCTGCTTCGGTTTAAAAAGCGTACTAAGCAGTTTTAGCATCAACCCTAAATGCCCCCACCACCTGCCTTTCCTTTTTGGCACTTTCTCACCATAAAACTCGTCTGCGCCGCTGTTGAATGCTTCGCTCAGCATTCATTCCTGAACTTTACTGAGCTTCCTCCTGTTAAAAAGCTTCTGTGAGCTGTTCAACTTCCTCCGCTGTTCTGTAAATTCCTTGTTCTCACTCTGCTGTTTAGTGGCTTCTTATTCAACACACTCTCACCCTCTTTCACAGTTCCAAGAGTCCCACCCCGGAATATCCAGGTCTACAACCCAACTCCCAACAGTCTGAATGTGCGCTGGGAACCCGCCTCGGGCCAGGTGCAGCAGTACAGGGTTGCCTACGCCCCACTGAGTGGGATCCGATCGCTTGAGTCTGTGAGTGATGCACAATTCTGCATATTTACATTTATGCATTTTAGGGACACTTTTATGCATAAGTAATACGTTTAATATACATTAAATGTATGTGTGTTTCCTGAAAATCTGGGATTTAGCATCATTCTCTGCCAATTGAGGTACAGGAACACCATATGAAATATTGTTTCAAGGGTTTTCAGCAATTTTGGACACAGCTTATCCAATCAGAATGCAATCAATTGATAGTTAATCTGCAGTCAAGCATCAACTTGAAAAAAAATTGTTTGCCACACTACACAAGTACAAAAAAAAACAGTAGCTAACGACATTAAAACTGTAAAAGGGGGCATGCCATTTTAGATAGTTATTAGACTATATAATAAAAACCAACAAGGACCTCAATTAACTCAAACATGTAAATTTACACAAAATGCAGCTAATAAACCCAAAACAAAGACAATGAATTGAAAACAAAATGATAAACTGCCATATTTAACTAAATATTTATTAAACTACAGCAAGTAAAATGGCTTTTGTGAACCCTACTGGGGGATGACTCGTATGAATCTGCGAATCTATTTATTTGAACAAGTTCATTGCTACAACAAACGTCTGAATCGATTCACTGAAATTAATTAGACTTTCCAATACTACTTCAGAGAAAGAGAGAGAGGGGGGAATATTTTAGGATAACATGTCTGTTTATTGTCTCGGCTTGCTTGGCAATGTAGTATTTTTATTTAAGATCCACCGCTACATAATGGACATAGTAGTTCGTTATTGAACAACTGAAAACTAGTTTTTGTTTTTGCTACTGTCAAGGTATTTTAAGTTAGTTGCGTCGTTAATTAAAGTCACTACTCAGGATGTTTAGCACCTACACTTTTGCTTTTGGGCATCTTTTGCTGTGTTTGCCATAGAGAGAAGCTCTTTAGGAACTGTATAGAGACTCTCAGGCTCACAAGTCTCCCTGCATAACTAAACAAAACAAGTTGGGACACAAAAGAGAAATTTTCATATCCTGAATGCTGACCCATATTTGTCAAACCCATCAGTTTGTGCCAGAACTGATTCTGTCATAAGCGTTGGTGTGTATGGAAAGTATGCAGCTGCCATCAGTGATGTGAAGCCTACAAATGAGAAACAAATAAGCAGATGGGGTGATAATCCTGCAGCGTGTTGACAGGTAGCTGATGGGGTTTCCCCGTCACCCCCGAATCCAGTCTCTCTTCGGCTCCCACCGCTCCCCGGGGGCAATTACGCTGATCCGACAGTATTTATGTAGCATTTAACCCCATGAGCACATCTGTTTGCATTACATATCTATTTGTAAATGTTATCTAGCTCTGCTAATCTAAACAGGGGCTTAACGGTGACATCATTATGTATATTCGCTTTGCCAGATTCGTATCGTCTGTGCTGGGTTGTCATACAATGGATGTTTGTGAATATACTTGTCCTTGTGTTATCTAAATGATGGTCTTCTCCACAGGTTCTCGTTCCTGGCAACATCAACAATGCTTTCCTGGATCAGCTCGTCCCGGATACGCCGTACTCTGTGAATGTGATGGCGGTATATGCTGATGGAGAAGGCCCAGGAATTGACGGAAAAGGAAAAACATGTGAGTTACATCTTTAAAAATTATGCTTTATGGCATTAAATGGAAATTCACTCTGTTTATTAAATGCATGTTATAGATCTCATTGTGAATTAATCCATGCATATATTTATTTTCTGCAGTACCACAAGCTGGACCCAGGAACATGAGGGTCTTCGAAACCACCACAAGCACGATTAGCATCGGCTGGGATCACGCTGAGGGTCCCGTACAACAATATAATATCGCATATGCTCCGTTGACGGGAGATCCCATTACAGAATTTGTGAGTAAAAGTATATATTTAGTTATTCACTCCTTCACTACTTTTCATTTAAGGATTCTTTCAATCTGCACTACATTTAGGTCTACAAAATGAAGTGAACATAAACAAAAAAATATACTGTACATGATTCATCAGTGCACATTGTTCTGAAGAAACCAAAGTCTCAATTGATAATTGGCTGTGGTTATTCAGCAAAAAATCGGATGATTTTCTCTGCAGACTGTTGTTCCCGGCAACAGAAATAACGCTATCCTTCAAAATCTGCTTCCTGACACCCCGTACAACATCACAGTTACGGCAGTTTATCCTGAGGGACCTGGCGGATCCCTAAACGGAAATGGAAGAACACGTAAGTCACACGAACTGCTCTCGCAAAACATGCACTGCTTTGATTTCTCACCTTTGGATGCATTTTCTGTGATTGCTATACAAATCGCATCCCAAATTACGTACTTATGCACTATTCCATGATGTTTTGTAGTATTAATAATGTGAGCTATGTGTTCACAATGAAAATATAAAAAAAAGTGTCTATCAGACTCCGGTTATGAATGACAAGATAACCTTATATAATTCATACACTACATGGTTGAGCACATAGTGTATAGTGCGTCATTTGGAATGCAGCTAGTATGTTTTGGAGTAACTACCTAAAAGTTGCAAGTTGCAACATTACTTGTTTAATGCATTTTTAAATAGTGTGACATTCTTTCAGCTGTTTTTATAAAAATCGTGCTACTTTAAATGATAAGTATTAATGATAAGTATAATATAAGTCATTTTAGTATTATTTATTTGCTATTGTTGTTATTTATATTTTGAATTAGCGTTTATTTTTATATTTTTGGTGATTTTGTTATGTGCTTTTGGCATTAGTTATTATTATTTTTTAAATATTGCTATTTTGATTTAGTTTTTTATTTTAATTTGGTTGTTTTTAGAGTTATTTTATTTTTAGATTTTTTTTTCTGTTTTATTTTTATTTATTTTCAGTTAATTTTAGTACTTCAGCTTTCAGTTTTTTTTTACTACAACAAC
>NW_015547712.1:1315035-1325592 GCF_001515605.1 Sinocyclocheilus anshuiensis
TATATTATTTATTTCTTCTTTTTTTTGTTAAAAAACTTGATTTAATAGTTTTAGTTTTAATTTTAGTTAACGATAATAAGTAGTAAGTACAAGTAACTTCCCCAAAACTGCAACTCTCAACCCTAAGACATTCTTAAGGGTTAAAGGAGAATATGAGTAATTAATGGCTGGTATAGGGCATGGTGGAGAGTCTGGAAAATTGTGTTTGCGTTGGCATAAGCTTGCATTAAATCTGCAAGTTAGCATGGGCTAGAATCCAGAACATCCTTCAGCTACCAGCAACAGCTCAGCACAACTAAAACATTACTGTACATCTGTGTAATTCTTGTTATAAGGTTTTTAACCACAAGTCTTACTTACTTTGGATCTTATGTTCAGTCGGCCTGTTGGCACCTCAGAACCTGCGTGTCTCAGACGAGTGGTACACACGCTTCCGTGTGTCCTGGGATCCAGCTCCAGCTCCGGTCATGGGCTACAAACTAGTTTATCAACCAACAGGTACCAAATACTGCAGTAGTGTGAGATCACTGCATGCTGTTTAAAATCTAAATCATGAAATCATAATTGACCCTGTTTTCTTTCTGTTGAAGGATTCATCAATGCACTTCATTCGCTAAATGTTTTTTTGCCATTCTTCCTTCAGATAAAGATGAGTCTTTGGAGGTGTTTGTTGGTGACGTCACCAGCTATACCCTACATAACCTGCTTCCCGGCACAACGTACGATGTTCAGGTGTACGCCCAATACGATGGCGGTGTCAGCAAACCTCTCACGGGACAAGGAACAACTTGTATGCTTTCAGATGTTTAGATATATTTGTGCATCGTTGGTTTAATGCTATTCGGCAAGATTTGTAATTTGAGCGCAACATTTCTGTCTTGATCTTTCAGTGTACCTCAATGTGACCAATCTGGTGACATACGATGTTGGCTACAACAGGTTCTGCATCAGATGGACGCCTCACCGCGCCGCCACTTCATACAGAATCAAGCTGAACCCTCTGGACCGTGAGTCAAACTCAGGATGCTCTTTCATGGTCTTTCATTATGTATGCACTACCAGTCAAGTGTTTGGGGTCAGTCAGATGGTTTTAATTTATTTATTTATATATTTAGAAAGGAAAAGATGCATTAAATTGATTAAAAGTGCTATAGTAAAGTAAGACTTTGTAATGTATCACAGTTTCCACAAAAATATTAAGCAGTACAAATGTATTCAAACAATTCAGCAATTCATCACAAAAATTAATTATATTTTAAAATACATTCAAATAGAAAAACATTATTATAAATTGTAATAATATTTCACAATATTATTGTTTTTGCTGTATTTTTTGGTCAAATAAATGCTGAGCAGAAGAGACTTAAGAAATGACATTAAAAAAATCTCACAGACCCCAAATGTTTTAATGGTTGTATGTAACACTGTTATTTTAGTATCATTGAGATTCTATTATAGATTTTTATTAATATTTTGAATTTGTATATTTTCTGTTTTAATTTTAAATTCAATAAAATTTTTGGTTAAAGCACACAATTTTGTTGTGTGTTTTTGTCATTTGTAGTAGTTTTATTTTTTTATATATGTCTATAAAGTTTTTATTTCATTTTTTGTTTAGTTTTACTTTAGTTCACATCAAGTTAAATTAAAATGAGAAATGTTTTTATTTAAAACATTTTATATTTGATTTCGGTTGTCATTTATTTTAAATAACGATTAGTTTTTTTGTTTGTTTTTTTAATAGTTAGGTTTCAGTTAACTATAATAACCCTGCTATGTAACTAGTTGTTTTTGGTTTCTGTTTTGGAAACTACAGCAAAGCACCCTGCTTGTAACTGTTTTAATCTGTCTAGATAATTTACTTGGACAAAGTATTTAAAGCCTCCTCTGTGTTCACTTACTAATAAAGGGATGCTTACTCTTATGGATTACAGCTCTAAACGAGCTCATGGGAGATACTTTAACCAAATTCAAAAATACCCAAAGTACCACTAATGCTGCCGAGAAAATACCATGTTTTTGGACTGTAATTGATTGGTTCTCTTTGAAACATCTTAGAATACTAAATACTGTAGTATGTTTTGATATGGTGTAAATACTGTACTATGTTTTGATATGGTGATACTATTGTTTGATCTGTTTGCAGCGGCGGCTAAAGGTCAGCAGGAGATCACCATCTTTGCAGGCCATAGTCAGTACTGTTTCGAAGGTTTGAGTCCAGACTCCCTCTATAACGCCACTGTGTTTGTCCAGACGCCCAATCTAGAGGGGCCCGGAGTCAGTACCAGAGAACGCACCCGTGAGTTCAGGCTTTATCCCGAAATTAGCAGATATTCATCAGCCTGCAGAATTTTAACATTGATGCCTTCTGACTTCTTTTGGTTCCTCTAGGTGTTAAACCCACACCTGTGCCAACGAAACCACCCACTCCCCCTCCACCACCCACTATTCCACCCGGCTGGGCGGGTAAGGGCCTTCAGCCGCTGCTTAAGAAACACATATTTCATTTATCATGTTGATTTTCAGTTTTTCTGGCAGACGGTTTGCACTGGCAAGCAGCACTCACGTTTTCTTCAGAAAATGTAAAACTCGTGTTTGTAATTAGATTGCAAAGAGCGGTTTGGAAACAGTAGAATAAAATGTCCAGAGCTTTTATGGACACATGCATTGCAAACATGCTGTAGATCTGCTTCTTTGGAATGAGTTTGGATCAAATTAATATCAGTTTTAAAGTCTTGGAGAAAATCCTTCTGCTAATAAAATACGGATTCTTTCGTTTTATCTTCAGTTCATAAAAAAAAGATTCCTAAATTCACGCTGGACCACTCTCAAAACCTGTTTATTCATCACACGAGAAGCCTACAAGTGGCCAAATGCTTCAATATGCAATGGTTTCCACTCCAGAGGAGTCCAGATTTAAGTATGGAAAGACGTGGACTAATCCACCTAGGATTATAAATTTAGGAGAGATATTTTTCGAAAAGCTGAGAACATTGCTTGATGACGTGGAGAGGACCATGTAGCTGCCAATTGTGTGATTGAAAAATACACCATTAATTAATTCCTTTCTAAACCTTATGGATTTCATATGTACTTCATTCTTGCATAATTTTTCAAGAAAGTGTGACCAGTTATGAAAGTAATTACAACATGGAGGTTCATTAGATTGTTTTTTTCAGTGATTGTGTGTGTTAGTGAGATTTCATTACCCTTTTTCCGTTCTTGTGTAAAAGTTTAATTAGAGCTGTTTTTGAGTGCTGCAGTTCATAGAGTTGTTTTTGTGTTCTCAGTATGCAAAGGAGCAAAGGCAGACGTGGTTTTCCTCATCGATGGCTCCTGGAGTATCGGAGATGATAGTTTCAGCAAAGTGGTCCAGTTTGTCTTCAGCGTCGTTGGCGCCTTTGACGCCATCGGCCCATCGGGAATGCAGGTATTGCGACTTGTTTGCGACTTTGAGAAATGCAAAATCTAGTTTGACAAATCCAATCATCTCTGGGTCATATATACTCCATTGACGAATCATTGTTACTGTTTAATTATATTGCAATATGTTTGTGTCAAAAGGTTTCATTCGTGCAGTACAGTGACGATGCAAAGACAGAGTTCAAACTCAACACATATAACGATAAAGGCACCGCACTTTCTGCTCTGAAACTCATCGGCTACAAAGGAGGAAACACCAAGACAGGTATCACTCAAACACACCTGACACAGCCCTTTTCATCTTAATACACTTTTTTTTTTAAGTTATTGGGTGAATCTTAGAAGAAATGTCTTGGTCGTATCTCACCCCAAAAATAAGAAAAAAAGATTTTAAATTGTATTTAATATTTACATATTTTATAAGTCTTTATTTTATTAATTAAAATAATTAATTATTTATTTGTTTACATTTTTTATTATATTAGTTTTATTATTATAATCAGCATCAGTTTAGTTTAATACAACAAACATGCCCATGATGTATGCTTATAGTTCTGTAATGCTTATGTCATTACAGAAAAAATCTTAATTGTCCTATAATAGGCTTAATTTTTTCTTGCAAAAACAAATAATATACATTAACATACATTTTTATACATAATAAAATAACTATTATATTATATGTTTTTTATCATTTATATTATTTTAAAATATATTCTTTCTATTTTTATAATTTGTTTTATCTTATATCATTTACTTTATTATTTTTATTATAATTATATACATGTTTTTTATTGACATTTATTGACATTACATTTTATTGAAATTTTTTTTATTTACATGTTGTTTACATTTTTTACTTTTATTTTAATAATATGACTTGAACATTCCTTGACAGATATATTTGTACATTTTGCTTGATGTTGAGTAGATTTTGGCCAAGCTTACTGTGAAGAATTATCAGTGATTAGAATATAGACAGAGATATATTTGTTAAACTTATAAGGAAAGAGTATTGTTAATGTTTCCTCTCCTTTAACATCGCAGGCGTGGCTCTGAAGCACGTGTACGAGAAGGTCTTCACTCTAGACAGTGGAATGAGGAGAAACGTACCAAAGGTTGTGGTGGCCGTAACAGATGGACGTTCTCAAGATGAAGTGAACAAGAATGCTGCCAAGCTACAGCAAGCTGGTATGACTCACTGCTGAACTTTAAAGGTTATGGCATAAACATGAGCTCATAACCCTATGACCACATCAACACCTATTCAGAATCCAAAAACTGATGAATGACAGTGTGAACTACACCAGTATGCAGAGCTTTGACAATCAGTAAAGGCACACATAATGGTCACTTATTGTGCTAATGTGCTAATGTAGGATGTGCTGTTTCAGGTTACAGTGTGTTTGTGGTTGGCGTGGCTAATGTGGACTTCGTCGAACTGCAGAACATTGCCAGCAAACCGAGCGAACGCCATGTCTTTGTGGTGGACGACTTCGATGCCTTCTCCAGCATTCAGGACAACCTGGTCACGTTCATCTGTGAAACTGCAACATCCAGTGAGTTGATAGTTTATGGTACTTTATATATGATACTTGTAAGAGAGATTTTACACCGGATCTGTTCAAACCTTTAATTTCATGTGTTTATGTTTTGCTTCCACAGGCTGCCCATTGATCTATGTAAATGGTTTCACATCACCAGGTAGGGATGTGTCTTATGCATTGCACAAAGTTTTAATGTTTAATATTTGTTCTTCTGCTCACCAAGGCTGCATGTATTTGATCGAAAATACAGTAAAAACAGTAATATTATGAAATATTATTGCAATTTAAAGGAACTGTTTTGTATTTGAATATATTTTAGGATGTAATTTATTCCTGT
Source organism: Sinocyclocheilus anshuiensis (assembly GCF_001515605.1). Classification (NCBI taxonomy): domain Eukaryota; kingdom Metazoa; phylum Chordata; class Actinopteri; order Cypriniformes; family Cyprinidae; genus Sinocyclocheilus; species Sinocyclocheilus anshuiensis. The sequence goes on from NW_015547712.1 coordinate 1,320,343, forward strand.
GATGCAAAGATGAATTTTCAGCATCATTACTCCAGTCTTCAATGTCACATGATCCTTCAGAAATCATTCTAATATGCTGATTTGCTGCTTAAGAAACATTATTAATGCTGAAAACAGTTGTACTGCTTAATATTTTTGTGAAATCCGGGATACATTTTTTTTCCCGGATTATTAGATGAATTGGACGTTCAATAGAACTGCAAAATAGAAATCTGTTATGACATTATAAATGTCTTTACTGTCACTTTTGATCAACTGAATGCATCCTTACAGTTGAATGCAAAATCTTACTGACCCCAGACTTTCGAATGGTAGTGTAATGCATGTGATTATGTATAGTGATCACACTTAACATGATTGATACGTTTTCCCAGGATTCAGAATGCTGGAAGCTTTCAATCTGACTGAGAAGATGTACGCTAGTACCAAGGGTGTCTCTATGGAACCCGGTTCCTTCAACAGCTACACCGCCTACAGGCTCCACAAGAACGCTTTCCTCAACCAGCCCTCATCGTGAGTTCAGCCCTCTCTTGATTAGACTCTGAATGCTGATTTTGTGTACAATTTATTACTCATCAAGTCATCAAGCAAGACTTTGAAGGAAGAGTGCACTTTCTTTGAGACTATTACTTCTGTGGAACACAAAACGAGATGATTAGCTTTTTCCGTACAGTGAAAGTAATCAGTAACCAGGCACTGCGATCCGTTGTGAGATATGCAAGAACCAACAGATTTTGGTTCGTTGACATTAAACCTAATGTTACACGTCTTGACATGATATATTTGAAATTTAAAGGATGAGACCAGTTGAATAGCTTTAGAAGACATGGAATATAGTGTATGGGTCATATGGACCACTTTTCAAGTATTTTTACAGCAATTTTTGCAGCTTGCTGTTCAAAAGTTTGGGGTCTTTAACATGTAAAACAAAAATAATACATTTATTCAGCAAGGATGCATTAAATCGGTCAAAAGAGACATTTATAATGCTTCAAAAGATTTCTATTTCAAATAAATGCTGTTCTTTTGAGCTTTCTATTCATCAAATAATCCTGAAAATAGGTGTATCCCTGTATCCCAGCAGCACAACTGTTTTCAACATTGATAATAATCGGAAATGTTTCCTGAGCAGCAAATCAGCATATTAGAATGATTTCTGAAGGATCATGTGACACTGAAGACTGAAAATTCAGCTTGCATAACAGGAATAAATTACATTTTAAAATATATTCAAAGAGAAAAGTTATTTTAAATGTTAGTAATATTTCAAAGCATTACTGTTTTTACAGTATTTTTAATCAAATAAATGCAGTCTTACCGATCACAAACCTTTGAACAGTAGATTATTACAAAGCTGTTTTTTTTTTTTTTTTTTTGGAGATATCACCCCATTTCTTCAAATAACTGCAGTTACGTTACATGGTATGTATGTAATACTGTGGTTTGTTATTGCGGAAAAATGTTCTCTTAGATTACAATAATAATGGTCATTTTTAATCAGTTCGTTAAGATGACAGTCTGGCAGCATGCTTGTGTACAGACATCACTGTGAAAGTAGTGTGGTATTAGAGAGTCATTGGAGGACTGTAGGGTTAAACTGAGAACTTTGTTGGCTTTTGTTGCATGCTGCTGCTTGCCCACTATCCAAAAGCATTCAAAGCCACGGTTCTCCCACACACTTCCTTAATTATTTTACCATATGAAAGTACTGATAAAATACTGGATCAAATAAATGCATTCACTTTGACCTGCCAGCGCTGATGTCTGCAGAAAAAAGCAGATCCTCCTCTTTGCTCTGGCTGATTTTGTCAACTTTTTTTTTTACAGATATATTCATCCTGATGGCCTGCCTTCCACATACACCATCATTCTGATGTTCCGGCTGTTGCCGGACTCACCGACTGAGGCCTTCGATATTTGGCAGGTGTCAGACAAGAATTACAAACCTGAGACCGGTGTCACCATCGACCGTAAGTGGGATATATATAAATATAATAAAGTCTTCTGTTTTCTGAATAATCACACTTCTCATCAGATTCTCATAAAGGCAAATTATCTGAGTTTATTCAGGATTAGGATTTTGATGTGCTGGTTTGGTCGGACGAATAATTTAGATTTGTTTTTGCTTTGTCAACATTTTAACTGGCCTCGTCACAAAAATAAAATAAAATCAATTTTTAGGTTTTTCATCATCAAAAATAACTCCTACAACAACTCACACACACTTTTGCTGGAATAAAAAAGATCAGTGATTTGTTTATTAACTTCAATCAGTTCCAGTGGATGCTTCCAAGGCCATCATACATCTTTTGCCATTAAAACACTTCGTGTCAGCCAGTTAGATAACTATATCTTGGTTGTGACTTTAAATCAGAAGACTTCATAACAACGGTGATTGCCTCACAGGAAACCACATGTTGAAGTTTGCAAAGCTTACTCCCTATCCTTATTGAGTCCTGCACACTGTCCACATTCATTTCTCTAGACTTTTACTTTGTCAACACATTGTGTCTCCTTTAATTTCTCCTAATGAATTTAAGGAGAAATATCTGAGACAAAGTTGATACTTATATAACATATCTGAGATCTCCATTGAGAAAGTAATACAGTTCTCCTCTAGGCTTCTTTCTCTCTGTCCCAGTAATCAGTTTTGCCCCATCCACCACATCCCCTTTAGTCCAACAAATTGTCCTATCATATCTTTCTATTTACTGTAGAGAATTTTGTTTGTTCTCGTTTGTGGTTGTTTTTGGGAAATTTAACTCTTTGTTTCTCTATTTTCTCAGCATCCGCCCAAACGGTGTCGTTTTATAATAAGGATACAACAGGAGAGATCCAACGAGCCACGTTTAAAAATGATCAAGTCAGGAGGATCTTCCATGGAAGCTTCCATAAGGTAAACTGTGCTTTTATACATGTTGTTTATGTGGTATTTTATGTTGCATAGTACATCAAACTTTACAGTTGTCTACAGATGATAATCTAGTATGGTTTGTCCTGCAGAAGCTCCTTGTACAATGATTTGTGACGCTCTTTCATAACAGGCTTATATCATGGCCATTAGCACAAATGTGCTGGTTGTGATGAAAATGGTGAAGGCTTGGCTGATTTATATGAGTTGGGTTATGCACAAATAATGTTGCATGGCCTTTTTTTTCAAAATTGGAAATTGGTGGGAATTAGCAAATTGGTGGAGACGCGTGCCCGCATTCTCCACCATAAATGGCGCCTATGTCGGCCACATACACAGAGCCAAACTGTGTGCGGTCTCCAGCAAAGTGGGCTCAAAACAAATGTCCATTATGTCTGAATGCAGCAAAACATGCACAGATGTCCACGGATATAGATCAAGGGTGCCGTTTCTTTCAAGAAGGCAACGGTCTGCAACTGCAGAGTAGAAATATAGGACAAAGAGAGGTCACTGTCAGCAAGCTCACCCACTGAGAGGGTTTGAATCTGAAACGAGCATGTTTTGATTTGTGCATGAAGGCTTTTGGTGAGATTTTCGCCAAAAGGAAGAAATGGTCTTTGCTTATTTTAAAATTGAGCTTTGATGTGGCGAGCTGCAAAACTTTCACAATGCTCAAGCATTAGTTAATAATAACAGAGGTGTAGAAATACAAGACACGTTCGGTGTGTTGCAACATCATGTTGTGGTGCCTTCAGTTGTGCCATTTCTATTATTGATGCATTGTTTTTTAAATTCGATCACTGAATGTGTTCCGCATCACACAGCTAATTTGCATATAGTTTGAACTTGGTTACATCACTGCACTGCTTCTTCAGTCACTTGATTTTAAAATGGAATTATTTTCATTTGCAAATTAACTGCTATGATTATTATTTGTAATATATTTAAAATATCAAAGTTCCATACGTAATTTTTATAATTCTTTCAATTCGTTCATTTTTACATTGTTCGCATCACATTACAGCTCATTTACTTAGTTTGAACTTGATTACATTGCATTGCCAGCACTAACCTGTGCATGCCATTTATCACATTAACTGTGATGTAGTTGATTAATTAAGATGCAAGCGTGTCTCAGAAGACCAGAAATCACCTTCACGAGAATCTATAAGCATATTTGGTAAGGCCAGGAAAAAAAGTGTTTCCCTGGCAGGCTAACTGGAAAATATTGAATCACTTCTCAATAAACATTTACATCAGAGCACCAGCAGATGCCAAACGCAGAGCAGGTGAAATGCTTTGAGCTGATTTATTCGTTCATCCTTATCTTTAGTCAGTGTCTCTGTCTGGCCTGGATCCTGATGGTCCTTCAGGTTGCCTGTCAAAGTTGACCACAGGGTAAATTCTTGTGGTTTGAATGAGAAGTGTGCTGGCTTGTTTGTTGTGGTTTTGGCCTGTGTGAACATCCCTGCTGCTTTCCGTAAGTCTATAGCCTCGGGTGACACATCGCCAGTCATTTAAAAGTAAGACTGGATGGTATGACAAGATTCTGCATTGCATGTTATACCATGGTAGATACCCTATGATTGAGCAGGACTGTTTTGCAATATTTGCATGTGAGAGTGACAAAGAGTAATGTGAAAATACAGAGCAGGACTTGTCTGAAACAACTCAAGACAAATAATTTATTAGGTGTTTAGTAGCAAAGCAGAGTTTATGCTAGTATGCCAAGAAATATCAAAATTTGGTGCATTAGTATAGAAATCAGTTGAGGTCTGTTTATACCAGCTGTTTTTATAATATTTAGTTTTACCGTTGTATGTCTTTGGTTTTTAACTCAAATGTTATATAAAGCGAATTTGTTTTTGCTCTGATGCCAGACTTATCATTCATTTGTTATGAATAGATTTTTTGGTTCAAATTCAAACTTGAAGGATTTTTTTTCATTTGTGAAGTGTTTAATTTACAAGATTGAACAAAGCAGGCATTACTGCATGATTATTTAGAATATAAACTATTTTTTTCCATTGAGTTTCTTTGCAAGAGAGCATAGAGGGTGCAAAATCTGCCCTGCTGCATCATATGACAATTTCTAATGAAAGCAAATGGAGTGGCATAAGCATTCGTCTCTGAGCTTGATGAATTGTTCATGCTTCAGATCTTTCCTGCTTGGAAGGAAATAATGTCTGAATTTCAGAAATGAAGTGTGTTTTTTAAGAGCTGCATGGTTCTGGCATGTCATTTACTCATGCAGATAGCTTTTTGGTCTAGATAAACAAACATGATTTAGATTGTCTAGCTTCAACAAAGGATTGTGACTTTTTTTTTTTTTTTTTTTT
>NW_015547712.1:1334793-1346838 GCF_001515605.1 Sinocyclocheilus anshuiensis
TTTTTTTTTTTTTTTGTATGTGGTGCAAGTAATGGGATTTTTAACGGCAAGACTGTTACTCATAAAGGAATATTTCACCCAAAAATGAAATTCTGTCATCATTTTCGCAAACCTATGTGACTTTCGTTCTTCCGTGTTCTTTTTTGGACCCCTGGACAACATCATAATTTAAATGTCCTTGTTTTTTTTTTTCACAGAAGAAAGTAATTTGGAGATTTATAACAGCATGAGGGTGAGTCAACGATGACAGAATGTTCATTTCTAAAAATCTTTTAACACCAAGCTCTAAATGATCACGAGCATGTAGAAAGCTCTCAAGCAGCCTAGAGAAAGCGAGCGTGGGCAGCAGAGACGTATCATTCTTCAGATATCCTCAGTGGATTTGGCTAAAATGGAGGACAGCTCTGTTTTGAAAGATCTGTCCAAACGTGTGGCAGATTCAGTTGAAATGGAGAAGTCGTCTGTTTAAAAGATCCTGCTTCCCTCTGAACGGCCACAGGTGGCCATTAAAGAGGACGTTTGAGGACAGCTGCCAGTGATCAGATCAAAATGACCGTAATCAGTTCCAACAAAACTTTAAATAGAAAAGCAGTGCGTCAGATTATAAACAGCAGGGACTGAGCAAAATATTGAGTACAGAAAGCCACACTAATAACTTTTCTTGTTGTTTGGCAGTATGTATATTGTGCACAGTATGTGAAAATATGTGGAATATCCATATGTGGAAAATATGCATATGTGGAATATCCAGATGATATAGTATGGTACAGTGTTTTTCAAAACTGGAACACAAAAGGACTATGAAATCTGATTTTACAAAGTATTAGTGGAAAAGTGTTACTATTTCATTCTGCTTTCTAAAGACTGTACAGAAATTGTGAGATTAATCACTTTATTCTTTATTCTATAGATAGCACTAGTGTTTAACAATAAGAAAAAATCTACATATAGGTTTGGAGAAAACATTAAAAATAAATATTTTTAGATAATACGTTTGTTTACAATAATATTTTAAAAATTTCGGCCACTAGATTTCAAAAAGTTTAATTTATTTTACAAACAATTATTGTGAGATTAATTCTGATTACTTTATTCTATTAAGAACATTTGTTTTCGACAATAAGTGAAAAATCAGCATAAAGCCCCATTCACACCAAGAACAATAACTATAAAGATAAAGATATTAGCGTCAACACCAGCGAACGATATTGTCTGTTTATTCTAAGCGCACGCTCGTCCGCCACTTTAAATTCTCGAGCTCGTTATAGCAGGATGGATTCTCATTGGGTGTCAATGTTTGCATCGTTCATCAGCTGGAGAAAATCGTTCTGAAAGTGATTCCAATGATATCGTTTCTATGTGCCTTTATCGTTATAGATGTGGTGTAGACTCTGCTATCCTTTAATACTGAGAACGATTTTTAGAACTATATCTTTATCGTTATCTTTATAGATATCATCCTTGGTGTGAACGGGCCTTAACATTTTGTGAAAAAATTATACTTTTATTTACTTTTAATAATACTTTTAATTGTTGAAAAAAATAATTATAAACATATAAAAAATAATATAAATCATCATTTTGTTTTTAACGTATTTTTCTTAATAATTTTAAAAAAGAGAGTCCTTCATCATATTAGGTGGTCCTTGACATCAAAAACTTTGAAAACCCTAGTATGAAATGTTAATCACTGCATAATGTGTTCTGTTTCCTTTACCAACTTTTTTTTTTGTAAAGTAGTTTTATTTCTGTGCATTATGCAGTAAGCTGTATTATTCCATATGGAATATAATAATTGAGAACAGAAGAACCCGGGGACCTCCAGGCTAAACAGAAAACAATCATGTGCCACAGGAACAGCTTTAGATAATACATACCACATTTGTGTAGACGTCTAGTGATGTCAGGTTTGGTTTGATATTGACAAGGTTTGATAGGCAGTTTGTGACGAGACTCGAAAGAAAACTGGTTTAAGCGCTCACAGAAAGATGGTGGTCTGGCTCCGTAACAATCACTTCATCGTTCTAATGAATATCATGTCTTTTTCGCTTTGTTTAGTCCAATAGTGAGGTAAACTTCAGTGTATCTCAGGCCTGCAGCATGTTTACTGATACTGACCAATCCTCTGCGGTCAGATCAGAATCGCATCCCCTCTATTTGCTGACCGCAAATTTCCAATCCATTCCTGATCCATAGCATCAGTCCTGCTTTGAGCTCCTCCATTAGCTTGTGGTGGAGAAATGTAATTACATCGCAGCGTTCAGCTGGTGTAATTACATCGCAGCGTTCAGCTGGTTGTTCACTTACGAGCTGCGCTAAACCACGTTCATATTCGCACGATTTTTTCAGCTCATAAGTGAACAACGGCTCTGTGTAGTTAATGCTGCTCAATGTGAAAGCACGCAGGTGATGGAGATTTACCGCTGATTACAGAACCGGCTTTCTGACAAGATGCGCGTTAAATATCGCATGCGATTAATCGTGCAGCCCTAATGTATACCAGTTTAGTATACATCCACGCTGAAGAGGTTCAACTATTTAGTGAATTTAATTATTACAAAAAAAACTTGCTATGTGCACTGTGCTAGACTAACTGAGACTTGTCACAGCACTTGTATATTGTTGCTCTCTTGTTGGTCTGATTGCTTCTACTAAAAGCGTCTGCTAAATGACTAAATGTAAATGTAATTTGCCCTCGATCTGTAGAGGAAGTGGCCGATTCAGCTCAGATGCAAACTCGGCTGGATGGTTTGACAGTTCCACTGTCATATGCGTTGATGTATTTGTTTACACTCTTGTTAGCTGCTGTTAATTTTTCCCAAATTCTCTATAAAAATATTTTACAATGGACTCGCTGTTATCAACACCTTGAGTGTATCAGGATGAATTTGGTGTTGAAGGAACTTGCTGGTTTTTATATGTGCCTCTGGCCAGAACACTCCCTTTGAACAGAGAGACTGCCAGAAATCCCTAATTAAGGCCTGAAGTTCTTAGAGTTTAAAACAACAATAGAAAACTGCCAACTAAGACTTATTTAATGACTTTGCTGAAGATGAACGCAAGTTCTTCCTTTAAAATGACCCATGAGTCTGTTATAAGCTTGAACATCTAACAGTCTTCTTTTATTCCAGCTCCACATCCTGGTATCTCCCAAGAGCGTCAAACTGAACATGGACTGCCAGGAAGTGGCTGAGAAGGAGATTAAACCAGCCGGAAACACATCGATGGATGGATTTCAAGTTCTCGGAAAGATGTCCAAATCTATCGGATCTCAAGGAGAATCGGCAACAGTGAGCTCAAACGTGAAAACACTGAACACTTTACGCTCTTAGAACTAAAGGTTCCAAAAGTGGGTTTTCACAGCGAAAGCCATAGAAGAACCATTTTTGATTCTCCAAAGAACCTTTCGGTGAACAGTTCTTAAAATAAATTTTTTTTTCTTTCTTTGAAAAACATTTTGATAATCTAAATTAATCTTTTCTTTTTTGCAATGGAAAGATTCAATGGATGTTAACGGTTCTTCATGGAACCATCAATGCCAATAAGGAGCCTTTATTTTTAAGAGTACCTTGGTACAAAAACAAACTTTTGTTATCACACATTGACCGTGAGCTCACCGCTCTCGCTCTTTCCACCCTGGATCCTTTTAATGGGCATCTGAGCCTCATATTTGAAAATGCAAGCTTTTATCAAAGACACCTGTAACATCCGTTTTCTCTCTGGTTTCGGCAGTTTCAGCTCCAGATGTTTGACATTGTGTGCAGTCTCGGCTGGACCAGCAGGGACAGATGTTGTGACCTTCCTTCAATGGTAAGAGAAGACTTTAAGAAAGCCTCTAGAGATCAGTTGCTGGTCGCACCAGCTGTGTGTAAGCTACAACTTAGCCTAGTTTTGACGTAAAGGCACAAGTTGCAACTTGCGCGCTACTAAATATTTTAGCATTGCACCAATAAACTTTTGAAGTTGAAACATAACTCTATGTACAGTATAAACTAAATATTTAGGAAAGTCTCCGACCAGGAGTAATGATTGGAATAAAATAGTAGTTTGACTGAATTGCATCAATAGGCTCTTGTTTTACATGCCAGACTTCAGTCCTTTTGACATATATGATAATGCTGACATTTACACTCATTTACATTTTAAAAGACAGAACATTATGTGAATAAAACAGCTTTTCAACACAAACCTGATCTAAACAGTGTGCCTCTATGTGCAACGATCAGTGTTGTGCATGTCAAATAAAATCAGAATAAATAATTGTCATTTCATATGCTATGAATCAATATTTATTTTTCAATCCTTATTAGTTTCAGATACAATTTCTGGATGTTATTTGAACATAAATTATGTTCTTTATTCTGTGTGCATTTCAATGGAAGAAACCGATTCGATTGAATCACTGAGAGTAATTGTCATATTACACGACTTCACATTATATTACGGTGAGCTTTCGACCTGCTAGCTACGTTCAGCATTATGATGTCAAATGGTGCAACCTAACTAGTAAAATTGGTTTGGAAACTAATTCTACACAGAAATGGCTAGTAAATTTCATGAATAATTAATTATAATTTTGTAGTAGAAAGAATGAAATCAGATTTTCTAGTAAAACATACTCCAGTAATCTTTGAAAAATAGCCTCTAGTGTGGATTTCCCAAACTTAATTTTTGATTAGTAATATGCATTGCTAAGAACTTAATTTGGACAGCTTTAAAGGCGATTTTCTCAATATTTTGTTTTTGTTTTGCACCCTCAGATTCCAGATTTTCAAATAGTTGTAGCTTGGCCAAATATTGCCCTATCCTAACAAACCATACATCAGTGGAAAGCTTATTTATTCAGCTTTCAGCTTATGTATAAATATCAGTTTCGAAAAATGGACCCTTATGACTGGTTTTGTGGTCCAGGGTCACATTTAATTAAGAATTTATGAACAGCTGGTGCAAACCTAGCCAGGGTTACACAAAGGTGAAGAACACAAATGCTGGGTTAAATTTCAGGTACGGATGACCCATGAACCACACTGTTTACATCCGACCCCGTGCCTTTGATCATTGTGGCTTTTAGCAAGGCTCTTAACCCCAGACTGCTCCAGAGGGGTTGCTGTACAGTCACTTTGGATTGAAAACAAATGACAAGTCAATCGACTCTCACGCACACCTCCTACATCTTTTTGAGCTTCATCCACCCATGCGGATCTGTCATACTATTCCATATGTCCCCGTTGACCACATTCAAACATGACATTTAATATGTGCTTGGCCAAACCGCTCGCTATTGTTAGAGCATTTCCTTTCTTTGATCTCTCGTTGTGCGCTCTTCCATTTGATTAGGTTTGTCAACAGCACACGGCTTTTAAAAGAGATGTTTGACTGTCATTCATTTGCGGTTCTTAGTTGTGAAGTGTGAAATCATTGAACTCAAGTGCCTTCACACAATCACTATGTGTGCCTATTAATGCAAACCATGAGAGCAGCTGTGTCCAAACTCTTCCATAAGCAAAATATTATTCTGCTTATGGTACTTCTGACAGTCAAAACACAAGAGGTTTTAATCAGCCGTGTTTTAGCAATGTGGCCTGTCCTCACACCCAAAGCCAAAGGATACAGAAACAAAGACAAAGATTTATGTGGAAGAAATTACAGTTTTCCAAAACTTTGCCATAGTTGACATCATATCCAAGATCTGCACTGGCGGTGTCATCAGTTTTATTTTTTATCCAAGGTGATATGCAGTACACTTATTATAGTTATTGTTACGGCTGTTAAGTCTCGCTTAAAGCTACAGTGACATTTGACCTTATGACAGATAAATGACTATTTGCACAAATCTCTTTTTTTGCTGAATTCCCAAAATGATGGCAAAAAGGTGTTGTTATAGTACATGTAATTTGGAAACTACAGTAGGTATCCAGAGAGGCTAGTAGTGAGTTTCATTTGTTTAACCAAAACCAGCCAGTAATCTCGAAAAATGCAAGCATTGGATCACTTGCAAATGTTGAATGATCGGCCAGAAGCAAGACACCTCTGTATTTGCACAAAAGAAAAGACAGGAAGAATACAGTGTGGTGCATGTTTTTTTTCCCACCATGATTTGTTTCCTCAGATAATAAATACAATGGCTACATACATACAACCAAAGCTAATTAAAAAAACAAACAAACACCTTATTTACCTTTTTGCACACATTTTATCTTTGGGTTATTGATGTTGACTTCTTGATTTCTTCTTTCTCATCTTCTGCCATTATATTTAGCGTTTCAACATAACCTGAAAAGCTTCATTTTTTGCATGATGATAAACTGCATTTTAATTTAACCAATTTATTCAGAAATCATCAGGTACATAAGCGCACAAGCAACATATTTTTATTAGATGGGCTCAGATAGAGTAATGTCTGTAGTAAGCTTGAACCTACAACTTTTTAGTTATCAGCTTGGTCAAGTCAATAACCAGTTTTTAATTTACTGTACCTATACAGTGCCTTTCAGAACGTCTAAATAACTAAGTGTCCATGAGCTAAACATTCACACAATCCACATATATCAGGAAATAGTTTTTAGATGGTTGATGGTCACTGATGTTGTTGCTTATTCTGCCATTTGTTCTTATATTTTTCGTTTTCTCTGTCATTCAGAGAGATGAATCCAAATGTCCATCTCTTCCCAATGCCTGCACATGCACCTCAGACAGTAAGGGGCCCCAGGGGCCTCAAGGGCCAGTGGTAAGTCAACTGAAGTGTGCTAATAAAGATTGACAGCAAAAGGTTTCAAATTTATAGGAACAGATTTTTTTTTATTTAGTTCAAAATATTATTAATATAGTTTGGTTTGAAGTGTTTCATCCTGCGAAAAGGCAAGACACTACAGGTGAACAGGGTAAAGATTTTAGCTAATAGATATCACATACTTGTCCAGTTGATTAGTCACAGTAAATTAAGACAATAGTTATATATTACAAGTTTTCTGAAATGTTATGTTTAAATATGCAAATGAGAGATTGTCTATTTAAAATGCACAGATTAACATACATTTCCAGAACATAAATCATCTGAACATTGGATAAATCCAGGTTCAAAATTATTGTTTCATTTGTTAACATAGTATAGTAAAATGTTATTACAGAGAGGATTTTCGATATCTATTTTATCGCTCATTAATAAACAAAAATACTATTACAGCCAGACAAAAAGTTTTTAGGAATAAAATGCTAAATATATATCAAGCAAATGATATACGAACAAACTCTTCTGTAAAAACCTCCAGAATTTAGTCAGGAGTAAAACTGTAACGTTGAATGTATGTAAGTGCTGCGGAAGTGGAGATTTCTGATTCATTTTAAGAAAACCGCTTTTAAAGATACATATTGTACTTGAAATCTACAGATGCAAATAGATAAACTGTGTTTTCTTTCCCTTAGTGTGAAAGAAGTCAAGTTATGGAAGCAAAGTAGTCTAAAATCTTGACCAGTGCATGAAAAACGATATTTTTATCTGTAGTGTCTTGCCTTAAAAGGTTAGTTCAGGTGTAGTCAAAAGTTTAATTCATATAACGTTATGTTCTTATTGATTGGACTGATATCAGGACTGTTTTCTCTGTAATTTCTCCACACATTTTCTTCCTTTCGCAGGGTGCACCTGGAAGTAAAGGACCACGAGGGGAAAGAGGAGAACCCGGTCAAGTCGTGAGTAATCTGCTTATCCTTCTCTGTTAATTCAGAATGGTCTTAACCTGTACATTACAGATAATTCATCAAGTTTATCTACAGGATTGAACGTTGTCATCTTCATACATTGACTCTGTTTGTTCCTGCAGGGTCCGATGGGCCCACGTGGAGAGATGGGTTTGCCCGGTCCGATGGGCCCTCCAGGACCACAGGGTCCTAGTGGGCTCTCCATCCCTGGCGAGGCTGTAAGTCCATCTCAATTTTCATCATGTATCCATTGTCTCCTCACACATTCAGAAGTCAGTAGCCGGCTGTAAATCCTTCCGCACACCAAACAGGGATTATTCAGGTTGTTTATTATCCCAGGAGTTGTAGCGGAGGCATAATTATGGCGGCGAGCTCTGGATTCAGCATTCCTGCGTGTCTGGGGGCTTTACGCTCATCAGAGTACTTTAAACCGCCTGATCCTGCTGCTAGCACACAAATCTCACTGGATTTATTCCCCTCTCCATTTCAGCTGCTGCGTTTTAGTGCTGTTTGCAAGCATCACTATTACTATCGCTCATACATGGGGTTAAGAGTTTGAAACAAGCCAATAAGTCTAAGTATTAAACATCAGTGTGTAACTCGCTCTGATTCCTCAAATCATGTGGCTTAAGGAGAGGACTGCATGATACATACATACATACAGACATACATATTTGCTGTATAAAATTGATAATGCAATATTGCAATTCTCAAATTGCAGAGGCTGCAGTTGAATTGAACTGCAAAAATAAAATCTTGATGGTTTAACATTTGAAAAGGAAGAAATTAAAACGTAAGATATTATACGTTAATTACTTCAGTATATTTTTATTGAATACTACTGTAAATTAAATATTTTAGGTACAGTAATATTATTGCTTGTTTATTATTTTAATTTAATAATATTTACTATAAAATCATTATTTTATAGTCATTGAGTGGATCACAAACAATTGGAACTGAAAGGATAGTTTGCACTTCAGAGCAAAAAGTCATTTTTCAGCTTTTGTATTATTTTTATTTTCTATTACAACAAAATCACTATTATCGCTATCACAATATATATCACAAAAAAACTAAATATCGCAATGTCAGTTTTTTCCAGTATTGCGTAGCCCCAGTGCTGATGTTTTACTAAGTGATCAGACTTAAAGGGGTCATACGATGCTTTTTTAAAGATCATTATTTTGTGTATTTGGTGTAACGGAATATGTTGACATGCTTTAGTCATATTTACTTGTGTACGGCGGGCGAAATGCAGTCATCTCACTAGGAATCCACATGATTGTGGTTTTAACATGTGACATCTCACCGTGTGGATTTCAAGTTTGACTTTTACAACTTGAATTTGCCATGTTTAACAATTTAAAGCTGCTTCATTTGGAAGGGACCTCTGAAAAAGAAGTGCTTCATGCAATGACAGTTTTGCTAATGTGACTGCAGTGCAAATCCCACAGACTAAAGGAGAGATTAAAGGCCCGTCCACACCAAGAACAATCATTCTGACAAAAACTATAACAATATAAGCTATATTAGCATCTATACCAACAAACGATAACATTCTGTTTATTATAAGCACATGCTGCAGTTTTGTTGTCTGCGATTATAAATACTTGTGTGTTAAGTGAATTCTGATTGGCTGCTTATCTGAAAAAAGCATTCTAAAAGTAATTCTAACGATATCGTTCCTATGTGTCGTTATCATTATAGTTGTGGTGTGGACTTTTCTATAGACCTTAATCAGGTTAGACGCCATATTGAATGTAACACAGGTGAAAATGAGGGTGTGAGGAATAGACCTACAGTCTTCACGATGGCACACTGTGTAAACATCCTAGATCACGTAATTTCCACAACTCACAACTGTTTAATGGAGTTTTTGTCTACTGAAAGTTTTTTCGGACTGACGTTTCGTCAGCTGAACAATCGATACAGTGTTAAACAACAGTACAATCCATTGAACATGTTGTACTTCAATCCCTCGCAGCCTCGTTTTCATTCCTGTCAAAAATTAAATATGGCATCACCCTGACCAAGGTCTGTTCTCATTGAATTGGAATGCTTTTTAAAACTTTTTTAAAACTCCTGGATTTTTACAAATTTAGAATTTTTTTTAATCATTATTGTTATTGTCCTTGGTGTAAACACGCCTTAAAGCCATACCTAAAGTCTTGGATTTAACAATCACCCAGAAAACCCTAGCAACCATATAGCAACACCCTAAAACCACACACAAAACTGCAGTACACTCTAAAAAAAAATGGTGCTATATAGCACTAAAAGCGGTTCTTTGGCTCGTAATCATAGGGGAACCACTTTTAGTGCTATTTAGCACCTATTTTTACAGGTGCTATATAGCACCTTTGTCAAATGGTGCCATGTAGAACCATAAGAGGTGCCATATAGCACTTTTTCTCAACAATGGTGCACCAATCATAACTCATCCATGGCTCCCAGCATGCATTGCTACATGAATAAATTATGCAGCTGCATTATCTTAATATTTTTTTTTTTATCTTACTATTTTCTTTTATTTTTGTTGCGACTTTTTACTGCCCTGTTTTGTGATGTTCATGATGGCAGTGACTTTTCCACAGCCAAACTCTAGATATCTCGTTTTCCCTCTTGTCTATGTTCTCTGAACTGATATATGTGTTTAATTTTTCTTTGAATCACGCTGAAGCGCTTTACCAAAGCTTTGGGCACTCTTTTGACAGGTCTGTCTCCTTTTATTTTCTCCACACAGGGTCGTCCAGGTCCAAAGGGGGATCCAGGCGATGCTGGCTTACCTGGACAGAAAGTAAGTGTTGCTCTGGAGAGCCGCCCGAGTCTTAGGGGGGAAATGGGAGGATTATTCGCTCTCTGCAGCCTGCGCTACCTCTCTGGATGAGCTCCATGTGGCAAACGTTAGATCATAACTCAGGAGGGGGGATGGCTGGGAGCCAGTGCTGAACAATAGTAGTAGATCACGCCACGAGATAAAATGTGGGTTGAGGCTGTAATTACACAGAGTCCTAATCGGTGCCACTTTGTGGTTCCCCATTAAACTCTCCCGTTCTTTTTGTTGGACTGTTTAGAGCATGTGTGGAGCTAGTGAAGAGGATCTTGAGATTGATTTGAAGACAAACAGCAGAAGACTGTCTAATTGGTTTGGGTTGCACTATATATTGTAAATTAACTTTATGGCATCATTTACTCACTCTCATGTTCTTCCAAAACTGTGTTTCTTTCATGCAACGCAACAGGAGATGTTTTGCAGAATCTTTCATGCTTTAATTTAAAAGAAAAAGACACCATAAAAAGTATCATAAAAGTCCATACGACTTGTGCGCTGTATTCAAATCTGAAGCCAAAGATAACGTATTATATAACCAAATAAATTACTATTCAAATAGAAGTGATAGCTGCAAAGCAAGTGATTTAATGATATAATTAAATAATGTTTTGTATGAAGTCTATTTTTAGGACCATTAAGATTTTTAATGCAATGTGAATACAAAATATATAATTATATAATTTATATAAAATAATATATGACAAAATAAATTTAAAAATAAAATATATAAATAAAATTTAAATGTATTTTTACATTTAATACATTTGTAAAGTATAATTGTGTGCATAAATCTTGTATAGCTGTACTATCTTTAGTTACGCTGATTTTAATATTTTTTTATTAGAATTTATTAGAATTTATTATAATTTTATATATATTTATAATGTTATATAATAATAATAATACATTCTGGCATCTTTACATATCTTTCTGAAACTGTATGAGAATTGAATTTTTTGGATTTAAAAAAGACACCATAAAAGTCCACACGAATTGTGCTTTGAATTCAGGAGCCGAACAGAAGCTGAATGATAACTTTGTGACTGAATAAATCCCTATTAACATGAGACTTGACAGCTACAGAGGGAGGGTAATATTTTTGGCAAATAAAAACTTCAATTTGAGTCTGTTCTCAAAGACTTATGGACTTCTTTTATAGTGATTAGTGAAACACATTATTTTCCACATACTGTACATTATTGTTTCTCCTCTATAATGACTTATACTGTCTTTTTACGCATTGTGTTACATATTGCGCCGCGTAAACATAAAACCATGTCTGCATTTATGATCAGAGAAATGACAAACAACAAGCGCTACTCTACACTGCTCAAAACTCACGTTTGAATCGTCAGTGGCAAATTCTTTAAATGTGAAAACATACTTACAGGCTGTGAGTCAGAACAGAAGGCATTGTAGGCTACTCTCCCAGCTTCAGGAAACTGTCGTTCCTAAAATGCACTGGACACATCTGAATATTTGGGTTGAAGTGTTCTGGAACAGTGTTGTAAATA
>NW_015547712.1:1347951-1380304 GCF_001515605.1 Sinocyclocheilus anshuiensis
AGAATATCTCTTTGGGTTTGAGACTTTAGTCTTTGCAACTTTAGGGATCTTATCTATTCACGAACAGCTTGTAACACACCAAAGAGAAAGGAAAACTTGAAATCACAACATATGACCCCTTTAATAAACAAATAAAGAGGGAGACAAAGAAAGGCAGACATTTTTCTCACTGTTGTGGTTTTGTAAATTCTCCAGGATGGACTGCGATATCCGATCCCTCTTAACGAATAGTGGGCCGAGCCGTGCAGGTGACCATGTTGGAGGAGTTGCTATAACAACATGCATTTAATGACTTGCAGAGAATGCAGCCAGGGTTTATAACAGCCAGTAAAACGGATCTGGAATATATTAAGTACCCTGTAAATCTAATGCCAAGACATCAAAGTAGAAGCAGGATTGACAAAGAGAAAGAAAGAAAGAAAGAAAGAAAGAAAGAAAGAAAGAAAGAAAGAAAGAAAGCTAGAAGAAAGCAATCAAGGAGAAAATAATATTTTTAATGTAAGAGCTCAGATTCTAATCTGACATGAAGTTTTGATGTAATGATCATGGTGCAACTCCCTCTCCTCACTGTCTTGACTGTTCTGGGGGATTAGCGATCCGAGGTTAGCTTGCTTGATGCCAGAATGAGCCTTTTGTAGAGTTGCAAAAATGTTCTGGAACACAAGAGGCCTGTGGCATCAGTCCTAACCATGTAAGACCCTTTACTGTCCCACTTTCTTCTGTTAACGTTCAAAGCCTGTCTCCAGGAACTTAAGATCTTTAAACGAATTTGGTGATCAAGTTGAACATTTGCATTCGCAAATATCTCCCCAGCACAAAGAGCATTTCTTACAAACTCTTACAGATTTGAAAGCAAAAGCGCAAGCTCTGTTCCAAAACCCAGTGAGCTGCCATCTAAGGACGCGTACACGCTTGAGAAGGCTAGAAGACTTTGAAGGAAAGCGGAGACTTTGACGCTACGAATGCGTAAAGTTCATTATGAGGGCATGCAAAGAGCCGTATCAGTTTGTGTGCGCATGCACAGAAAAATACTACTGAACCTGAAATCGATGCCTGGGTCACATTATGTAGCAGCAAAGATGCTGTTTGTCATTGCTTAAAATTTGCATTTGCAGATTCCACCCCAGCTCAAAGATAAAACTCTCAAAAAAGATGTTTTCAATTGGTGCTAGCTGTAGCAGGATTACCAAGTGCTGTTTATGTATCCATCGCTGCCAGTTGCCTGAGGCTTGGTTAGCTACATTTTTATTATAGTTTTGTAGCCAAAAGAAAGAAAGAAAGCTAGCAAGAACGAAATGGAAGGATGTCTTGTGTGTTGGTGGGAAATTATTTGTGGAAAGTAGTTTGATTTGTTTGGTCGAAGGCAAGCGACCTGTGCTAATGTGAACCTGGTGTGAGACTCTGGCACTGAGACTGTTAGTTTTAGCTTTTTCTTCCATTCTTTCTCTAAGGGTCCACCGGGACCGGCTGGTGCCATCGGGCCTATTGGACCTGCTGGAATACGGGTGAGTGAAGACTGTTCAATGTACGACACATTAGGGTGAAAAAAATGTATTTTTTTAAGCATATTTCACCCCAAAATCAAATGAAAAAGACTTTATGTCATTTTAATTATATCATCATATTACAATGATATTATAAAATGTTATATAAACCATTAAGATATTTCTCACTTATGTTAAGTGAAATATATATTATTTCAATGCACATTTTATACATTTGTAAAGTATTTCATCCTTAAATCATGAATAGCTGTAGTGACTTTTATTTTTACATTTTTTTTTTTGTACATTTTTTTAAATAATTATAATTTATTATTATTTATCATTATATTTTTAGAATAAAATATGTATTATTTCATTATTGTTTTTGAATAAAATATATATTAACAATAATGATAATAATAATGAAAATAATACTAATAATACTAAAACATTATTATTATTATTATACTGTAAAGCACTTCAACTTTGTTGTTTTAAAATTGCTTTTTACATAATGTACATATATAAGTAATGTACAGTAGAGTTGAGAATTCTTATTATTTATATTTTTAACTGAAAAAATTATTTTGTAAATAATTAAATTCAAGAATTTTCACAACAATTAAGCACATTTTCCTCACATGGTCTCATTACTGTAATACAGTAATAAAAAATGCATGTAATACAGTAAACGCAAAACATCTTAGTAGTCCTTAAAATAGGCTTCATGTTCTTCATTTTCATTTGGGGCTTAAATACAACATTACATTTTTTTTTTTGTACATTTTTTTAAATAATTATAATTTATTATTATTTATCATTATATTTTTAGAATAAAATATGTATTATTTCATTATTGTTTTTGAATAAAATATATATTAACAATAATGATAATAATAATGAAAATAATACTAATAATACTAAAACATTATTATTATTATTATACTGTAAAGCACTTCAACTTTGTTGTTTTAAAATTGCTTTTTACATAATGTACATATATAAGTAATGTACAGTAGAGTTGAGAATTCTTATTATTTATATTTTTAACTGAAAAAATTATTTTGTAAATAATTAAATTCAAGAATTTTCACAACAATTAAGCACATTTTCCTCACATGGTCTCATTACTGTAATACAGTAATAAAAAATGCATGTAATACAGTAAACGTAAAACATCTTAGTAGTCCTTAAAATAGGCTTCATGTTCTTCATTTTCATTTGGGGCTTAAATACAACACAGATGTTTCTTTGAGAAACTCATTAAGATGCGATTCATCTGAACAAACATGTGTGTTATCAGTCTTATGTGGATCTATGCATGTATGTTATCGACACAGGGACCCCCAGGGAAGGAGGGACCCCCAGGACCCATGGGCCCACAAGGACCAATGGTATGTTCTTGGTTTTTTTTGGGTCACAATGCAAAACATCTCAGTAGTCATTTAAATAGGCTTCATGTTCTTCATTTTCATTTGGGGGCTCAAATAAAGCACAGATGTTTCTTTGAGAGACTCATTAAGATGTGATTCATGTGGATCTGAACGAACATGTGTGATATCAGTCTAATGTGGATCTGTGCATGTATGTTATCAACGCAGGGACCCCCAGGGAAGGAGGGGCCGGTGGGATCCATGGGCCCACAAGGACCTATGGTATGTTCTTGATTTTTTTGGGGGGGAGAAGAGGGAGTGTTGTTAAATTTGTTTTCTTTTACTCAGATGTGAGACTGTATTGCAGACATCTGTTTTGCTGAAGACCAGAGCTGTTATTCTTTTGTTCAGGGACCCCCAGGAGCCCCTGGAATGCCGGGACCTACTGGAAAACCTGGAAAGAATGGAGATACAGGTGTTCCGGTATGAAACCTTTTGGTTTTCATAGACATATAACAGCACAATACTGACACTGACACTAATTCGCTGGAAAAAAAAAAAAGAGAGAAAACAACATCTCTTTGATATTCCTTCTGAGAAAAAGACCCCAGTAATCTCATCCGTGGTTCTTCTAGATCTCCGAAACTGTGCACAGATTTGCCAAGATTTAGTAAAATCAGAAATTTCAGTATGAACTTTAGCATTTCTCATCAAATTCTTCCAAGAGCAAATGATCTGATCTGCTGTTTATATTCATTTTACAGATGAATACTCAATGTATAACAACTAGCGACTTATTTAAATGTTTTTAGTCTATTTTTACTTCTTTTAGAAGAAACATCTGATTCAAAGTTTCTTTTAATAGTTAATTGATTAGTTTTACAAAACACGAGTGGCACCTTTCTATGAGTTTTACCAAACATATTAAGACTATTTTTGACCTTTTTTTATCCAAAAAGTTAAGAAAGGAAATGCGATCCACGTTGTTTGCAATTCAGTTCAATAAATATTTACTCACTGAAATGCAGTGTGGTTTTGGGCATAAGTCAGGAGCAAGCAAGTGATTTTAGTTTATGTTTGGAAGCGTCACAGTCTATTTAAAGAGAAATATGATTTCATTCATACAGGGACCGACTGGGGTTAAAGGAGACAAAGGAGACAGAGTGAGTGATGATTTTAATATCTGCTTTCATCATTTCGCAAGAGTTTGAGTGGAGGAGACGTTAACATCTCGTATTCATCCTCCTAGGGAGACATCGCATCCCAGAGCATGATGCGCTCTATTGCCAGACAAGTGTGCGAACAGCTCGTGAACGGTAATGCATTTCAGCCAGTAGACTGTTCTGATGCAAAAAACTACTTACTGTATACGATTCAAATCGAGAAAAGTACATGCAAGGTTTTTTTGCAATTTAAACAATAAAGTATACTGTGAATATACACTATTCAATAAAAAAATACAGTGAAAACAGTTTAATATAGTGAAATATTATTACAATTTAAAATAACTGTTTTCTGTGTGAATATATTGTAAAATGTCATTTATTCCTGTGATCAAAGCTGAATTTTCAGCATCATTACTCCAGTCTTCAGTGTCACGATACATCAGAAATCATTCTAATATACTGATTTGCTGCTCAAGAAACATTTCTGATTATTATCAATGTTGAAAACAGTTGTGCAGCTTCATACTTTTGTGGAAACGGTGATCTTTTTTTTTTTCTTAATTCTTTGATCATTAGAAAGTTCAAAGGAACAGTATTTATTTGAAATAGAATCTTTTGTAACATTATAAATTACTTTACTGTCACTTTTGATCAGTTTACCATGCCCTTGCTCAATAAAAATATAGAATTCTTTCTAACCCCAAAATTTTAAACAGTAGTGTACTCATGACTAAAAGATGTTATGAGACATGATGTTCAGATGATCCCAAGGGTTACATTTCATTCAAATCTGCTGTTTCATGGTTTACATTATACAGGACAAATGGGTCGATTCAACGAAGTGCTGAACCAAATCCCCAGCAACTATCACAGCAACAGCCCAGGGCCCTCTGGCCCCCCTGGACCTTCCGGATCCATGGGACCACGCGGAGAGCCCGGTCGGATAGGCAGAAATGGCCTTCCCGGAAGTCCAGGGTTGCCTGGACGCCAGGGAGATCGAGGTACCTGAAACAACAGCAAACCCAAAACATAAACAGAAAACCGTGCCAAATACAACCATGTGATTTTAATCAGCCTCAAGAACTGTGGTTAGTTTAGACTACTGCCCTCGCTGTACAGTATATGTAGAAATGCTAAGACAAATAATTTAGCTGCCATGCGGTTTGCTGTCTAAATTAATAGGAAACACTCTCTCATACACTTAAAATTAAAGGTTCTTTATTGGCATTGATGTTTCCATGAAGAACCTTTAACATTCATAGAATCTTTCCATTTCACAAAAGGTTCTTAATTGTGGAAAAAAGTTCTTTAGATTTTTTAAATGTTTTTCACTCTAAAAAAAACTGGTTCTTTTAAGAATTGCTCTTTATGGAACCCTTTAAGGAATCTTGCTGCAAGAGTTTAAGTAAGATGTTCGGCTATGGCACATTTAGCAGTGTGTTGCAGATGCATATTTGCAGCTATGTGTGTGTGGATTTATATATCTGTGTTTGTGTGTGTTTTCATTAGGACCAGCCGGAGAAAAGGGAGATAGAGGAAGTCCAGGCATCGGAGAGAAAGGACAGAGAGGATCCACTGGACCACCTGGTATGTGTCATGTGCTGAAACCTAGCTTACTGGAGCTCATCTAGATGAGGAATACAGTTCTGAAAAAACCTGGAAATATCAGGGAAAATTGTGATTTACTGGGCAGTTTTTTTCCTTATGCTATATTTGAACTCATTTCCGCCACTTTCATTTTTAGACACAGAGCTGTTGGATGTGTCGCGTTTTAAGTTACGTAACACTTAAAAAATTAGCGGACATAACTCTTCCAGACTTTTCCCTCAAAGAAACTGTCAAGTCAAGTTAAATCACATTTATTTATATTGTGCTTTATACAATACAGATTTTTTCAAAGCAGCTTCACAGAAATAAAAAAGCAGTGTTGTAAAATTTCAACACTTATAAAATGATGTCAGTTTCAGCTCTACATAAGATAATAATGCCATTATTCATGTCGATGTTAAAAAGTTCATCAGTTATGAAACAAATTGAATCCAGCTATAAAGCAGCTTTAAAGAAGACAATAGTGTCATTATTCAGATTAGATAAATTCAGTGTTGATTCAGTTTTTTTTTTTCAGTAACTGTCAATGTTGCAAAAGTTCATCTATAATGATAAACTTTATTGAGGAATGAAAGAATAGATAGTATCATTATCCAGTTCAGTTCAGTTCTCATCCAGCATTATCAGTGCAGTCAAATCGAAAATATTTCTGGAAGTTAATTCCCTTTTAAGCCCCTTTTCATAAACAGAAAGCTGTTTGGAAACAGTCATTGCTTATGCAATTCTGTTTGGTGATGCTAATGGTACAGAGATTTATTTACACTGAACATTTACACTGCAGATAAAAACTAAAATATATGTATGATTTCATGCTACAATTAATATAAAAATTGTGCACCAAAAATTATAAAATAAAAGAATGCCAATGTGGCACAAGTGTAAAATTATTTTTGACAGCATTTCTGAAAGCTAATTATCTTATAAGCCCCCATTTATGTCACATTTAAAGGTAATTTCCGAGGCAATATTTTTCCTGATTTCTGTAGGCCCACCTGGTGAGTCCAGAATCGGCCCTCCTGGTTCAACCGGCCCTCCGGGCAGCCGCGGTCAGTCCGGTCGCAACGGTGTCAGCGGTGTACGTGGTCCACCCGGCCCCCCTGGCTACTGTGACTCCTCTCAGTGTGTCGGTATCCCATATAACGGACAGGGTTACAGAGGTACGTCCCTCATGTTCTAGCTGTGCCCGGTGCATGACAGTAGAAATAACATTAATAGCATGTGTAGTGTAACACAGTGCATGAACAGAGCAGAAGATGATGTAGCTAGTTACAGCTGAATAATGCAGATTATCATGGGTGAATCTTACCAAACTTTTCAAGAACATGCACGAGTCATATTTCACTCCAAAATCAAAAATATCAAAATAAATAAAATGCAGCCATTTTTATGATGGCATTATTTCGACATAAACATAGATTTTTTAAAATGTTTTTGAAGGTCTTTTTTGCTCACCAAGGCTGCTTTTGTTTGACTAAAATATTGTGTAATATTTTGAAATATTTTTGCAATTTAAAATAACTGTTCTCTATTGTAATATGTTTTTAAATGTAATTTATTCCTGTGAGGCAAAGCTGAATTTCTAGCAGCCATTACGCCAGTCTTCATTGTCACTTCTGATGCAATTTAATGCATCCATTCTCAATGAAATTATTTCACTGACCCCAAACTTTTGAACTGTACAACAGCAATACAAAAAATGCATTCACATTTCTGTAATGCACGAAATATTAAGAATTGTCTGTAAAAGCCATATGCTAACTTTGAGGCCAAAATTGTTATTCAATAAGTCAGTTGTTACAAAGCCATTAAGTCTTTTCTTTTGATTTTGGAAGGAAATATGCTCCGGATTTTCACCCTCTCTAGTATCAAAGTATCAGAAGCTAATTTTCAGTTTGTGATTTGTCTGGCAAAGAATTCTAACCCCCTCTTTGACCTGTTCCAGGTTCATAAACTTTCTAAACCACCTGTGCTGCTTACACTTTGAAATCCTGAGAAAATCACATGTTATTGGGCTCTGTGCGGATAACCAACCACGGAGATGATTAAGCGAACACTATTGAACAAAAGCAAACAAACAAACAGATAAAAGCAACAAACAGAGATTACGATCTGCGGATGGGTACTAACCACAACTCACAGCCACGGGCATCAGTGACGGCAGTCAAAACAACCGAAAACAAGCTGCAGTCGACTGGAGACGCATGACCAAAACACGCAAAAACACAACAAATACTAACCAGGTGGATCTGTAGCCAAAACAACTGTCATTTAGCATGTTAACTCCAAGAGTTTTTGTTTATCTGGACATAAACTAATCATGCCTAGTAGGTGAAGCCCAGTCCACTAAAAAAACAATAGTTTTAACCCTCGTAGTGAGCTTGAATTCAACTGCTTGCATAATGCTGACACTAGTGCCTCTTATTTTACTGCGTGCCTTAAGTGATCTCACAGACGTTTGCTCAGGGCCAGTTTCTTTTTGTTCATCGGACCCTGGAGGTTTCTTTTCTTTTCTCCTTTAGTATGTATGCACTCATCTTGCCAGTTTCATTTCCTAAAGGTTCATTTCTGTATCAGTGGGATCATTTCTCTTTCATTTGGCTGGAAGTAAGGGTTTAGAAAATTATGGGTGTGCGGTTGAATTCTTGACTTCGCAGGCAAACTTGCCCATATCAGCATACATTAGTTTTGATAGTAATTTTACTATGTCTATAAATAAAGGATGAATTTAGGTATCAGGCAACTTTTTGCCATTGAGATGACTGGAAAAATTGGTCCAATTATCCTGAATTAATTAACCCTACATACAAACATTGGGGTCCCAAAGTCTGAAACCTCATTGAAAATTGTTGTTGTTCTTTTTATTTAAATCTGGAAAACAATGTTTTGAGATTTTGAAGCTTGTGGTTTCATTTGAATCTTATGTATTTGGCAGACACTTTTATCCAAAGCTGGTTAGATTGTATTAAAATTATTTATGTTGTCAGCATGTGCACTGGCTGGGAATTGAACCCATGACCTTGTGTGAGTTGTAGGAAAAAGAAAAGTTGAAGATCTTTCATCTAATTAGTAAGATCAAACCTTGTAAATCGGATTGTTTTGCCGATGTAATTTGGAAGGGTTTTCACTTGAGGTTTCAGGCTTTTAGACCCTGCTGTGTGTAAAGTACATACATAAAGCACTGACCCATTTACAACTCATCGACAAGCAGTTTCTAACCCCTTGCACTTACCGTAGCCAGATTGAGAAAGGTAATAATCGTATTTTTGCTTGTTGAGTGACTCAACTGGCCACTGCCGTATCTCCAAGCAGAACAATTTCCACCTGATGCCGAGCAAATAGTCCCAATCCCAGAAGAAGACTTTGAGATCTCACCAAACCAACGGCGCAAGAGGTCACTGCCAGAGACGGGATCTGAAAGGAAAGCTTGGTAAAAAAAAGAGGGGGGGGGTTCATTGGCTCATGTTATTTGTTTGTTGACATTTTGACGGCTTGTACAGATAATTTAACCCTTCAAACCCTGTGTGAATTCAGCAGATCAGACGCATGAATCTCCTAATATAACCTCAAAGCTTCTTTCTGTACTCCATCGCTTGTAAAATCGCATTGAATATGTGTCCGATTGGAATCATTGACGTGTCACACATCGCAGCGTGCAGGTGAAAGGTGTTTGATAATTTATTAACTTTGAAGGGTTTCCAAAGATCATTGCCTCTTCCAGCCATCTGCATATTCACCATTCATCACTTATGTACGAATACACATTATTATCCATTTCTGTCTTCATTCACCTGAGAGATTGTCTTTGTTTTTTTTGTTTTGTTTACATCTGCAGTAAAACATGCCCTCCATCACGATATTATAAATCAGATATTGATCATATTGGATGAATGTTTGATTTAACCTCACAGCTGATTTGACCAAAGGTGGAATTGCATGTCTGTGGTGTATATTTAGTATGTTTTTTGTTTTTCATTTTCATTTGTAGTTGTTTGTTTTCCTTTTTTTAATCCAGAATATAGTTGTTGTAATTGTTGTTTTATCGGTATCAAATGCAGTTTTGGCATTTGCGTGCAAGACTATATATATAGTATTGCTGCTTCATGTTTGTAACTGCACATTGTGAATTCCACGGCCTTATTTTCTTATTTATTTCTGAAACAGAGGAGGCATTTTTCAATAAAACTACTGAAAATATTAAATGTGCCATTTTTTTTTTCTTGCACAAGATTCATATTTCATTGCTGGTGTCATTAGATGAAGGGCTTATGAAATCAAAATGCTGGCTTTTAGCCCATGCATGAGATCTAAATTCTTGTATGCTACTAAAAGTTGAAAGAATTGAAAGTAACTTCATTGCTTTCAAACCTAAATTAAAGGTTATCGGCTTTGATTTGTCTCACCCCAACCTTCTGGTTTCAAAAGGAAATGCTTCAAAACATCAATGAAATCTGTGTTTGTCAAAGTAAATATGTGCTTGCAAGGCAGCAAAAGAATTGTGTTGATAGTTACACATTTCACCTAATTGTCTGATTTTGCTATTTTAGCCCAATCGAGATAATTACTCATGACGTCAATCTGTAGGCCAATCAGAAGGGCTAATTTTCCTAAAAATTAGACTAGTGGTTTTTGATTTATGAGTACATGGTCTGTGGTTAACTTGAGACTTTCACTTTTTTTTTTACAACATAAATTAGATGACCAGTTACGTCTCAAACATGAATTCTGAAGCTGCTGTGTTTGGTTGTTGATTCATCAAGCTTGTAAATACATCCCTGTGGTTGTTGCAACTGAGACCAACCAGAATTAAAAAAATAAATAAATAAATAAATATTTATTTAATGGTTTTCAAACACCCTCCATCTGACATTGGTCATTTAAATCGGCTGAATCGTTGCATTTAATTAATTGCAAAAATGTATGGAGAAAAAAATAAAAAATATCAGCACAGTGGCCACCTTGCAATGCAAGTATTGTAATAATTATTGCATTCATTTCTTGTGACCAATACAGCGTGTTTTCCTCTCGGGCCATAAAGCGCATTGATTCGTCTTTTTGCATTCAAGTATTTTGATCAAATTAAGCACAAATTCATCTGCTTCATATTGTAGGGAGCAGATTTGATCTTTGCAGCCATTGTAATCCGGGAACTAAATTTCACATGACAAATATTAAACGCATGTGTACAAAGTCTCTTTCTCCCATAAGGAACCACTTCAAAATGGACTGGAAGCTTCTATTAGGGGCTTCATTGATTTATGGCCAAAATTGATGCATAATAGCCCACATTTAATGTTGTTCAGACACATGAATGTGTCCACGGTCCAGATAACTTCACTGATTTAGAGAAGCGTCTCATAACTGTGAGCAGCTTCCAGCAGCGCCGGTCTGGAATTTAATTTGAAAGGTATGATGGATCTGACGGCGGTACTACAGTACAGTGTTCGGTAACGGACACGTTTGAAGTCCGTCCAGACATGCCATCGAGAGGAATGCATCATGACCTCTGATGGTGTCAAAATATAAAACACATTATCAGTAAGAGTCAAGGGTTGGTGAAGATTTTTGGCTTAAAATGACCTCAAACACGAGAACGATGACGTGACTCCATCCTTCCGACGCACATTATGATGCTCAGCGGATCTGAAAGGTATTTAGATGCTTAAACAAACGGTCGTCATACGTCCTCTTCTCTAAATTGCCAAAAATGTCCGGGGGGTTTTTCATAAAACCAAACAAGCCAGACGTATTTCAGTTATTCAGACTTATTTTGAACCAAATCAAATGACAATAAGTCAGACTAACTGAAATAAACCTTGCTTTTTTTGTAAACTTGTTTAAAGGAACAGGCCCCAGGTTGTTGACATTGTTTTCATACTTGCTAAAGGTAATGATTGAAAGGTAGTTCAGCCAATAGTGTGCAGGCATTGTAAATAATCGACCAATCATGGCGTGCGAGAAGGCGGGATCTACAGAGAACGGTCGACGAAAAGCAAATAAGCCTATGAGGACATGTCAAAACAAAGCAAAAACCCCTACATGTTAGAATGGGACAATTTAGATCCGTTGTACAATCCGGTACGATTTAGAATTGTACTTAAACCACACATAACGAGAAAGAAAAAATCAGTAAGTTACTTTTATGGTGTATTTGGTCATTTTTGTAGCTTTACAGTCCTATTATGTATGCGTTCATAATATGGAGAAGAGCAGCGTGAACATTAAGCTCAACATCTCCCTTTGTGTTCCACAGAATGAAAGTCATACAGTACAGGTTTGGAACGACATGTGGGTGACTAAATGATGACAGACTTTTAACATTTGGGAGAACAGTTCCTTTAAATAGGTTTCAAAATGCGGTACACAGATGTGAGAAGAAAAACGGCACATTAAATACTGTAGAAAGAAATTTGACTTGTCTAATAAGTCTAACAAAGAGATGTTCCACACATTATTTATTATAAATAATAAAGCATCTTTGAAGATCAAACATTCAATGCCAGCATCAACTATTGAAGTCATAAAGTATTGTAATGAGCAAAGTCAATAAAAAAGTGCTAGTTTTATTCAGAGGCCCAAACTGAGTGAAATTATGCAATTATGTGCAGTTGCTGTAAGATGAAATTTTGATAGTTTGTAAAGGAAATCAATGTTTTTATAACAGTATAGCAGACTAGTATATAAATAAAATGCATATAAATATCAGTTTTCACACCGTATCTCCCAATAATATATCTTAGTAAGATGAGATGTAGAAGTAAGATGCTTGATTTTATGATCAAAGCTCTGTAGTTTCAAAACATATAATGCAATGCAATACAATGACGAGTGAGAGATGTTCCTCAAAAGATGAGATTTGAGATGTTTTCAATGCTTGGAAAGATTCTTCCTCCACTGAGGAGCAGCAAATGTAAAGGTTCTGGAAACAAATGTTCTTCAAAAGCCTGATGATCATACTTAATACTCATATTTTAACATGATTTTTCTAAAAAAAAATAATAATAATAATGAATGGATAATTAAGTAAATATAAGTTGCTTCAGTCCAGAAGGTGGTTGTAACACAGTTCGTAGTTCGGGAAGAAGGAGGCGGGAACCAGCGAACAGTTAAAGAATTTAATAAAATAAACAAACACCAAACGAAAGCAAAGCGGCAGCACCTCGCGGACGACTGCCGCACACAAAACACAAAATAAAGTCCAGGCCTGGTCCTCTCTCGTCCAACACTGTCGTCACTCCTCCTTTTATCCTTCCGGAGCTCCTCCGTGGGACTCGAGACCGGTGAGTGGCGCAGGTGTCGTGCATTAGCATTTACTCCACCGGCCTCGCTCCGTTCCCACGGCTCTCGGCCCCGCCCCTCTCGTCACAATGGTCATCTTGAAATATAAAAGTTATGTTGATGATTTGGAGGCTTTAGCTTGACTGGTCACTGGGTTCAGAAAGTTTTAAGTGAACAATAATCGCAGAATTGTCATTTTTGGCTGAACCATTGTTTAAACACAGTGGCAACCATCAGTGAACAAACTGCCAGTGGCACGATTCGATTATAAAAGCTTCCCTCTGGGAAAACCTCGCCCAACACGGCCTGCAGACTTACGACTCATTTGAGGGTTTAATGTGAGCACATTGTTCACTTACACCCTGGAACATCACAGAACTGAAGAAAGAGCTCAAGTCTCCTGCAGGGAGATTTCAACACTCGCTGACGGCCGCTTCCAAAACCCAGAGGGGTACGGACGAGAAAAAACCCAACACTATTCTTTTCAGCTTCTTCTTCATCGCTGAGCTCCAACTCATATTGATGCGACGGCCAAACATGACTTCATGGAAAGAAAGCAGGAGGAATCTGGCAGCTCTGGCCGCTCGAGCAGCAGAAGGGGGTCCAAGCGCTCCAAATTAGTTTCAGTGCATGCTTGTCTGCAGAAATGAATATCCTAATATCCTTACCGACGTACGAGAACAAGAGCAAAGATGAATGAAATGCTTGGACTCAGACCTCAATGAGAGCTGATTGGAGGTGGACGGTATTTTTAATTCAGTCATAGAGACTTTCCTCTCGGTTCTATAGCTCAAGCATGACATCATCTGAGATCATTCTCAGAGCCAATGGTTACTCAGTGCAAGCGGTAGGAAAAAGCAGTTAAACACGAAAGGCTTTTTGGAGTAATTCAATTGTTGAAATCTATTCTAGAGCTGCTTTGGAAGGTTGTTGACATTATCAGGTCAAATGGAAAAGGTTAAAGTATCTTTTGCGGCTATTTTAAATATATCTAGCTGACCAAATGTGATTATTTAACCACAAAACCCTATGATTTATATAAATGAATAGGCTTCGAAATGAAAGGGTTGCATTGTTGTCCTTTTATAGATTTCGATGTTCTCAGTGAGTGAATGCTCCGCATGAACTCTGTCTCTGGGAATAGTCTAATTTTGGTTGGATTTAAATTAGTTTATGATGGAAACAGTAACATTTGAACAATTTCGAAAGAGTCAGCAAGTCAGTAAGATTTTTTTTTTATATATATAATACTTTTATTCAGCTAGTGTGACCGGTCTGGACCTTCACTCTGCGTTGTGTTGATAATTTAATGAGATCGGACAACAGAGATTCCATAGACCACTTTTTATTCTGAATGAATAAAAAGGAAAATGAATGAAAACAAATGTCAATCCGTGGCCTTTCTCCACAATTTCAGCATTGACCTTTCCCCAGCCGCGCTTACCGCGAACTCACTTCATATTACAATTTTTAAATGAACTGCATATGATTAAATCAACAATGTAACATTTTTCTCAATATAAAACATTTTACATGAATTCAAAACAACAATATTAACAGAAACATGGATAGAAAACATACCTGAATGAATAAAAAGGAAAATGAATGAAAACAAATGTCAATCCGTGGCCTTTCTCCACAATTTCAGCATTGACCTGCCAGTCAAAACGGATAATTTTAGCCACGGAACTGACATACATGGTTAATAAACAAAAAAAATACATACTTCGTGTTACACAATCTCTATTAGTGTTTCAGTAAGATTAAACTGTATTTTTAACAAAAAAATACATATTAATCACAAGAAACGAACTAATTTGAAACTTTTTAGCTTCAGGTCCAGCATAACTCCCCTTCCCCCAGCCGCGCTTACCGCGAACTGAAGGAAAGCAACCGGAACCTTAATTCTTAAAGGGGCCACGTACTATATTTAACAATTACAACAAATACTGAAAAATGAACATATAAGTATAGAAACAGCTCAAATAACATCTCAAACAAAAGAAATCAATATTAAAAGAAAAATTGCCAGAATACTAAATAATTATATAAAAATAAAACAACTGATAATAACAAAGGGAGAGATTTTGTGTGAAATTAATAAATTAACATAACACCTGTTACATTCACCTCCCCTAATTTCACCAAAATTCTGCATTTGCATAAAGAGGATTTCCTAAAGAATCACAATGCAAAAACTCAATAGTTACAGCAATGAAAGCCATCTGTCTTGACAGATACAGAGCCATTTGGAGAGATTTTGTGTGAAATTAATAAATTAACATAACACCTGTTACATTCACCTCCCCTAATTTCACCAAAATTCTGCATTTGCATAAAGAGGATTTCCTAAAGAATCACAATGCAAAAACTCAATAGTTACAGCAATGAAAGCCATCTGTCTTGACAGATACAGAGAAATTTGAGGGTGATCAGGCCTCAAAACCTCTTAGTAAAGTATGTTGCCAAGTACACCATACCACATTTAATCTTTGCAACAAATCCTCATTCACATTATTCATATATTACACTTAATGAAAAATTAATCCCAAAAATAAAAAAAATAGAGAGTAAACTTCCTTCTCAATCACAAAAATTAGAATAGGCTTAAAAGTGACTGAGACTTTTTCTGGAACCTGTTTGACAAGTTTGCCATTTTAAATGGTTTTTGGGCCATGGTCTCAATCAGACGATTGACTTTTTTTACTACTCTACCAGCTCGTGTTGTAATCGTGCCTTGTGCTTGTTCAGGACCTAACATTGACACATCATCACAGACAGGCAAATCAGAGTCAGTAATACCTGAATTGGTAAAGTCAACTGTTGCCGATACATTGTCACAATCAGAAGTTCCTGCACTCAGTGTTTTATCAGGGAGCATCCGGTTTTGACTGTCTGGAACGGAATTAACACAGTAAGTGCCATCACTCTCATCTTCTTCCTGTTCCATTTGCACATCAAGAGATTTTGAACTCTTTGAGACATCCTCATTTAATACTAATGAATTTGTTATGTTTTCAGGATCTTTGTCCTCCAAGGAATCAGTGGAATTTGTTGATCGGCTCTCACAGTCAGAATCGTTTGAGCAATCGGCAACTGTAGATCCACATGTTTCATCCTCAGGACGTCACTGGTAAGAAACTGATGTCTAAGAGCATATTCCGATGTACCACTTTAGTGTGTCCTTTGTCATCCTTCACTTTGTATATGTGTGTCTGAGGGTCATTATCCACAATGGTGTACACAGTAGATTCCCATCTATCTGCCAACTTCCTTTTCCCTCTTTCTCCTTTATTGGCAATGAGCACTCTATCTCCATTGTTCAAATGTACTCCCTTGATCCTGCGGTTATAAATCTTTGTCTGTTTCCTCTGTTCCTGTACAGCATGTTTTTGGGCAATTTCAGCTGCTTCATGAAGATGAGACATTAAAGTTGCAACATAGCTGCTGTAATCAACAATCACTGGATCCTTTGATACTTGCTTGAACATTACGTCCACAGGTAAGCGTGGGACACGTCCAAACATGAGTTGGAAAGGTCTTGACAAGAGCCAACGCTCTGTAGTCGAGCTTTTCTCTCTCTCGTCTTGAAGGACGTCAGTCCAAACTGTGAAGCTGTGCCCCTTAAGCCAGTGGCTGAACTTTTCGCACACACTCCACTTCAAAGCCAAAAACTCGAGCCTGTGTGCAGGGTACTTCTTTTGTGACACGGTCAGGGTTTTGCTGGCGAAGGCAATTGGCCGAGCTATTTCTTCCCCAGCTGGAACAGTGGAGCTCGAGCAGCTGGCTCAAGTGTTTTGGCCAGAATACACCTCTTGCAGCACTTCACATATTCTCTAATCTCACGCTCCATCTTGGGCCAGAAGAAGCGCTGTCTTGCCAAGTGAACTGTTCTAGCCTGTCCTTGGTGACCGGCAAGATCGTGAAGACCATGTAGGGCTTTTTCTACCATGCTCTGAGGCAGAACATACTGATGTCTTCTCTGTCTGCTTATTGGGTCCTTAGTTACCCTGTACAGAATCCCATCACACATATTTAGATGATCCCATTGCTTGACAAGAGCCAACGCTCTGTAGTCGAGCTTTTCTCTCTCTCGTCTTGAAGTTCGTGCTGATGGAGTGCAACCATCTTCCTCCATAAGTTGCAACTTGGACATTTTGGATATAACATCCACCTTTGTGAAGTCCACAGAGACACCATGGCCAGAAATAATATGACCTAAGAACTTCACTGAATCACACAAAAAAATGACACTTTTTGGGACTCAGTTTGAGGTGATGTAACCTAAGCCGCTGAAAAACCATTTCAAGCCTGCTCAAAGCCTCTTGCTCCGTGGATGCGAACACAAGTAAATCGTCTAAATAGCAGAGCAAACTACTGAAGTTCATATCCCCAAAAATGCTAAGCATCATCCGCATGAACGAAGCTGGACTGTTGCACAGGCCTTGTGGCATGCGGTTATACTCATGTAGCCCCATAGGAGTGATGAAAGCGGTGTATTTTTTGTCTTGTTCATGCATGGGTAAATTGTAGAATCTGGAGGTTAAGTCCAGGGTGCTGAAGTAATTGTTACCTCCTAAAGCAGCAAGGCAGTCGGACTGATGAGGGAGTGGGTGAGCATCTTTGAGTGTTCTCGCATTAAGCCACCTGAAGTCCGTACAGATGCGGAGGCTTCCATCTTTTTTCCACACAAGCACCAAGGGCGATGCATATTCGCTTACCGATTTCCTAATTATCCCTTGCTCCTCCATTTCATTTAATGCCTGACGCAACTTCTGGTAATGAGCAGGAGGGATCCTCCGATATGGTAAGCGGAAAGGCCTCTCATCTGTAAGTCGGATACGGTGTTCAAACTCCTTAGCCTCTCCACAGTCTAAGGGATGCTTGGAAAACACATCATTGTAATTCACCAATAACTGTACAAGTTTCTCTTTTGATGCATCAGTGACTCCGCAGAGATCAATGTCAATTTCACTTAACCCAGCATCTTGCAGTCTCAAATTTAAAGCACAATTTGGAGTAGTTTGCATCTCTGGACTAACCTCCTTTATCTTTCCAGTGCCCTGCAAGACTGGGAAATCTTCTGCAGCCAGACAAGGTGAAACATCTGCCAATTTCCGATTCTTCCTTAGCGTGACAGGTTGGTCTGACAAATTGGTTATTTTCATAGGTACCCACCTATTACCCCACATAGATGTTATCACACGGGCTACCATGATGTTTCTCGGCATAGTCTTGGAGGAAGTTGGTTCAACGAGAATGGTGCTTCCAAGGGACAATGGAGTGTTGCTGGGCAGTCTTCCCCACACTAAATGTTCTTGTCTAGCAGCAAGAGTGACAGCATGATGGAGCTTTACCGTTCCAATTTTGCTAGGGATCTCATCATGTCGCCAGCGTGTAAGATTTGACATCACATCCAAAAAGTGTTCACCGTCCGGTGATAACTGTGTAGCACTTTGCGATATAAATTCCCAATACTCATCTGTGTTCTTCATTTGATTCACAATGTGCTTGATCAAGTTGGTGCCAAGAATTAAATCATCATGTTGTCCTGGAACAACGAGAACTGGAACTTGACAGCTGATGCCATACACTTTCATGCTAACTTCGTACAAATATTTTGGCTGTGCGGTCCTACCCCCAACACCGACAAGAATGATATTCTCAGGTAGTGATTTTTTGTCCAGGACGACATTTTCAGCCAACAACTTTTGTTCAGCTGTCTCACTGAGAGTACAAGACATGGAGCCAGTGTCAAGCATTCCTCTCATGTGAAACTGGTTGTTTACGATCACAGAAGTATAGAAAAGATCATCAAAAGCCTTTATTTTCTGCATATTTTGTGCGTATATCACGCAAGTACCATCAGATGCTGTATGGCATGCATTGTCATACTGCTGTTCCAGATCAATTATGAGGCTTTGATCATCATCACCCACACATCCCCTCTCCAAATGTGGGTCTAATGGTTTAAAGGACCAGCTCCTTGTGGTGAGTAGTTTACCTCCAGACTATCGTGACTACTCCACTTTGGGCACTCTCTTTTTCTGTGTCCATGTTCAAAACAAAACAAGCATAAACCATCTCTTCTACAATGTGCAACTGTAGAATGGTTCATGCCTCTGCAAACTTTGCAAAACGTCCTGCTCACATTCCCATGTCTAAATTAATTTACAGGTGCAGAAGGGCTTTGCATGTTTTGTTTCAGCACACGATCGAGCAAATTGATAAGGGACTGAGTGCAGCTGTCACTTGCCTGAACTGATGGTGTAACTGGTAACCCACCTAGACCTGCTGACACTTTCGGCACATTCCCAGATGTTCCATCATCTAAATTCGACATTTAGGCATTGGCAGCTACAGTTTTCACAAAGGCAGGATGGTTAGACTGTGCCTTCATTTGTGCTCTTTTCTCAGCTTGATATTCATCAAGACGTTCTTGTATTTCAGCCGCCGTCCACCTATCAGCAGACTTGAATTTCAAGATAGCAGAAAGAGATTGGTCAGGGCAATGTTTAACAAACATTTGTGTCACCTCACGTGTAGGATCTTCAATACTTCTGCCCTGTCTTCTCAAACACTCGTCAGCGACATCAACAGCTTTATTAAGCCGAATCCAATATTCCATTGCATTCTCTCCTGCTACAGGTAAAGTGCCATAAAAGTCAGCAAGCGGCATAGATGAATATGTCAATTCGCTGAAGTGCTGTTTGAGTATGTCTGTGACAATCCTTGGGTTTGTTTTAGGCTTCAGTGATGGATTGCTGCGTAGTGCTATCTTGATTACATCTTTAGCTCTCCCCATTAAGTTCGACATGATTTCGTCCGCTTGTTCAGCTAAAGGAACACCTTTCTTTCTCAAATAAACATCCATGAGTTCTTCCCATTCGTGTACTGATAATTTGTCAGATCCATCCCCTCTGAAACAGGGTGGTGCCTTGACATCAGGCTTCATCACTAACTTCATACCAGTCAAATTTAGAGAAGGTGACTCCATGAGAACCTGGCTCGTCCCTATGCTCTGCGTTTGAGTATCAGGACACTCATTTTTTTCACAGCCTTTTTTCAGCTGATCAGATATTGACTGCCCTATTTGTTGAGTAAGCTGTGTGATTAAACTACTCAAATCAGCATTATTGTAGTCTCGGCTGTCTGAAGCAGCACCTTCACACTTTTCTGATTCAGTTGTATGTACTCTAACAGGATTACGGGTAGAACAGAAATCAGGAGAACCGATATTAACTTTCCTTCTGAGTGGTGTCTGTTCAAGTTCACCAAAGATGCGGCCCCTGGCAAAACCCAATTCAAACCCACCACTAGGGGAGTCTCCCACCACTTGTCTTCTCACCATTTTGTGACATCTTGAATATTACAAATCAAAAAAATTAAATTAGAACAGATGATGACAACAGAAAAAAAACTGTTCATGTGTACACAGCTAAAAATTAATACACAATCAAATAATCAAACAAAAATGGAATCACAAATTCAAACTACTTCTATTTTCTCTCTTCTGAAAATATGAACTTTCAACCTTTTTCTGAATTATGTACAGTCTAACATCCAAATATAAATATAAAACAATTGATAATAACAAAGGGAGAGATTTTGTGTGAAATGAATAAATTAATATAACACCTGTTACACTAGGATGCATTAAATTGATCAAAAGTGACAGTAAATACATGTTACAAAATTTTTTGATTTCAAATTAAATTTTAATTATCAAAGAATCCTGAAAAAATGCATCACAGTTTCCACATTAATATAAAGCAGCACAAGTGTTTTCAACATTAATAATAATGAGAAATGTCTATATAAGCACAATTGATAATAATCAAAAAATAGATATTTGTATCACAGTAATAATATACCCTATAAAATATATTCAAATAGAAAACAACATTACTGTATTTACTGTATTATTATTTTTTTGATCAAATAAATGCAGCTTTGATGAGCAGAAGAGACTTATTTTAAAAAAATTCACTTTCAGTTTGGATGTTAGTCCACTTTCCATTGCAAATTCAATGATAAGATCCTTTTTCACTATTTTATGTGGTTTTATTCCTTTATTTGATCAGTTGTGATGTGAACTTCAGCTCTTGCACTTACATTAAAGGGGTCATATGATGTTGCTAAAAATAACATTATTTGGTGTATTTGGTGTAATGAAATGTGTTTATGCGGTTTAAGGTTAAAAAAGCGGATATCGTCCTTATTTGTAAGGCCAAACAAACACAACGAAGCACACAGCGCCTTCACGACATGGCGGTGGCAACAACAATACTACAGCGAGAATAAAAGTTGCGCCTTCTTTCTTTGCGTGAACATTTGGGCGGTGTTATGCAAATCTTCCCACATCGTGATGTAGATATGTGGGGGCGTGTTAGAACGAGCCGTTTTAGGTAGGCGTGGTTGACTCTTAACTTTTATAAAGAATGTCTCTTTGGATTTGAGACTTTAGTTTTTGCAACTTTACAGATCTTCATTATGCACCAAGAGCTTGTAACACTCCAAAGAGAAAGGAAAAATTTAAATCGCATCATATGACCCCTTGAACCATATAAAAGCATTTATGCAGCATTCTTAAATATTAGGTCTGTTCTGTAGAAAATTGTGGACTCATCTATGAAAATGTTGTCTTGCACTGTCAATTCAAGCAGTGACTTTGTTGATTGGAAGTTGATAATTTTCTGGCTCTGCTGTTCTCAAAGCAGCATGAAACCAGAGAATAAGAGACTTGTTGAACTTGCATCCATTTTGTCTATTATTTTTCACATTTTGTCCATTACAAAAACATATTTCATAGTACTAATAAACCCTTTTAGGTAGCATTTCTCTTTTAATAGTTCAGTAGAGACTCCGTTACTATGCTGTGACATTGTGATGTTGACATTGTATAAGGATTTTCTTGAGTAGAAGCAACAGTTTATTTCCGAGGTTACTTCCCTTTGTTATTGAAATGGGCTGGAGGTAATAACAGCTATAATTATATAATATGTTATAATTATAACATTACAAAAACCACATCTGCATTAAAATAGCACTGTAATGTAAAACAAACACTGATCTCATCAAATGTGTCCAACATTGTTTATACAGACTTTGTTCAATTGTGTTTACAGTGTGTTCACCATGGCATAGAAATCAAAATATTGCGTAGACATTATGAAATTGACAAAAAATGTCCTTTGAAATGTATTGCGGAAAAAATGTAAATCTTGACTTCAGTAGCAGAAGGGTTAGCTCATAATTAACATACTGTTAAACCAAAATAAACACATATGTATGAGAAACACTGGAGGAACTATACGGTCATGAATTACTGCAGATGGAGTGCGTTTCATAATTTTCATCATTTAGTTTTAGATTAATCATGAAACACATTTAAAGTCAAGTTTAAAATCAAAAGCGACCTTATTTATGCTTTACATTGTGGGCGATTCATCAGTGCATGTTATTGTAAAGAATAAAAATGTTTGTCTTCCTAATTTTTCAAGAACGTAATAACTTTTCGGGCAATATTTGATAGCTTGCGTCATCGCTTACCAATAGTAATTTAAAAAAAATGTTTTTGAAAGTCTCCTATGCTCACCAAGGCTGCATTTATTTGATCAAAAATACAGTAAAATTAGTAATATTGTATCACTGTTTAAAATAACTATTTTTCATTTGCATATATTGCAAAATATAATTTATTCCTGTAATGCAAAGCTGAATTACTCCAGTTTTCTTCAGAAATCATTCTAATATGAAACATTTCTTATTATCAGGGTTGAAAACAACTGTGCTGCTTCATATGAAGCATATACTTTTACTTTTGGAAACCATGATACTTTTTTATTTTCAGGATTCTTTGATAAATAGACATTTTAAATGAGCCACATTACTTAAGATAGAAATCTTTTGTAACATTTTAAATATCACTTCTGATCAATTTAATGTTCTTGTTGAGTAAAACTGCCTTTTGTAACAGCGTGTTAACATTTGTGGCTGTTGCAGTGCTGTTCACTGACTGTGACTTGTGTTGAATCTGGCTTTAAAAGTCTTTAAAAGGAGAGGATGTTAGTATTTAGAAGGATGTTTTAGTGTTTTAACATTTCAAATCCTGTAAAGCGCTCTGTGACATAACACACAGTCTGAAGGCGGCCTGATGGCGGTTTGATGGGAGTTAATTGCGCAGTAAGAACAAACACTGGAGCAGCTGAAGGTGTTTGGCGGATCAGGGTGGTCTGTGTCCTCCAGTCCAAGTGAAATCACTCGAGGCTCATTTCCTCTCTATCCTGTTATGTGCCGGAGACCCTCTCTGCCGTGTGTCAGAACATCTGGGATGTGTCAGAGCCATTTACTAAAAACGCAAGCATATGGAAGATGATAAATTGACTTCAATGAAATGATTTTTGTTGTCATCTGACCTCAGACGACAAACACGCACATCGTAGTGACTTGAACGTTAAACTTTAGCAGGTAACTTGCCTTTTGTTGAGCAAAGGCGTGCTTTGACTTGAACAGACTTACTGTAGATTAGCAAGACTTGGACTAGACTGTAAAAAAATGATTTTACGTTGAAGCGTTTTACAAGAAAATACTATTTCAGTCTGTCTAATTTCACATTTAATTCAATGTCGTAATTAATTATACTAGCAATTTCTGAATGAAAATTGTTTTTGCACATTTTATTTTTCAGTGTACCAAATGCTGGGAAAGTTATCAGGCCAACTAATTTTTGCATGGGCAAACACTTTAGTTATTCAGGCTTAATTTGCTGAGGTGTTTATTGAATTAGCAGACATTATGAGTTTAGCTGTAATATATTCTAATAGCTTGGGTTTCATTTAGACCAAGCCTGAAGCTTTTCCTTAATGTGCTAATAATGGTCTGAACTCCACTTGAGCCATTAAGATCTGCCTGAAATGCATCTCTTTAGCCTATTAAATAGGTTTAACCTATTAGGGCCCATAAACGAATCACAACCAATGATTTTTAAAACCCCCTAATCATTCTTCAAGAGCCCTTTGCACTGATCTTGGACAGTGTATCTGTCCATTTACTGTGAAATACGATTGGGATGAGATGTCAACTCCCATATGTGAATAAACAACTGGCCCGCTCTGACTGAATCAAGTGACTCATAATAAAGCCCATGTGTCTGTCTGATTTGATATGACACTGGCAAACAATGTATTGAAAATAAAAAGACGCATGATTGAGCCAAATGTTTTCAATTACATGTCACTTTCCCTAAATGTCACGGCGTAATGTTTTTATGCATTTGTTTACTCTCGTTATGAGGAGATATATGCTTGACGTCTTGCAGTTTAACTGATTCTTCGTTCTGGACGATTCCAGCTGTGAAAGAACCGGAACATCTCTGAAACTTCTTACAGTCTGCTGCATTCTGCAAGTGGTGCACATTAAGGCAAATATCGCTATTACTATTACTCATACTTAGGGTTTAATTAAACTTTGGCAATGCACGTCTGTGCTACAGATTGATTGATAGCTCAAATTGT
Source organism: Sinocyclocheilus anshuiensis (assembly GCF_001515605.1). Lineage (NCBI taxonomy): Eukaryota > Metazoa > Chordata > Actinopteri > Cypriniformes > Cyprinidae > Sinocyclocheilus > Sinocyclocheilus anshuiensis. The sequence continues at coordinate 1,372,374 of NW_015547712.1, forward strand.
GTTTTTTTTAAGCACTTAGACTCATGATTTTTTCATCAACCACAGAGCAACGTTCTAGCAAGACCCTGAATATCACAGCGATAATGAATTTTGCATGGGCAAACATGACTTTCATTTTCTTCTAAAAATGTAGTCCTTTATACACAGTAAATTTGAAATCCGGAAAACAACACCATGAGAGTTAATTTCAACACTTTGAAAGTGTATATATGAGAACCACCCACAAAGTGTTAATTTAACACTTTCAAAAGTGTTGCATCATGCAACATCAACACAGTGTTAAAATATGAACACTAAGAGAGTAAAATATTAACACCGATTCAGATAAAAACAACACCGTTACAGAGCTGAGTGCAGCTTAGTAGGAAACACTGGCAGAGTTAAAATTCTACACTATTCCGGTGTTGACTTGACACTTTGGAAAAATGGAAATCACAATATACTCAACTTTATAAAAGAGTCAAAAGTTACACCATCCTGGTGTTGATAGAACACTTTTTTGGGAGTTACTTTCTTATTATGGTTCTGCATTACCTACTAAAAAACTGTAAAATAAACTAGAAATTCACTATGAAGAAAACGTTACTCTGTTACGGTTTCAAAACTTTATTTCAGCACAGAGCAAGAAACCATAATGCCATGACATTATTACAAATAACAGTCCACAACAATGTAAAAAAGACTGTCATTGCCATAGGACATTTGTAAATCAAATGGCTTGTAGTACATCAATTCCTCAGGTTTTTTGAGTACAAGACTGTGCTCTTGTTCAACAACACTGAAAGCATGAAGGTGTTCAACAAACTTATAAAAAGAGGAATATTAACAGATACTACTATGAGAGAAGATAATGCAGTAATACCTAAATTACCCTTAAATATAACCCTGATCTGAAAAAGATCAGCACTATACATTTTATTACAAAAAAAAATATTAATGAAACTGAACATTATGAGTAAAACCCCCAGTGTCTGTGTAAGGCTACTAGGACTCACATCTCTGGCCTGTGATCTTTGTGATGCCTCGTCATCATCATGCTTTCTGAATCGTTTTGGACTAAACCAGTCACTCTCTTCACTGCTTTTTGAAGTTAGAGACAGTGTATCTGTATCTAAGCTGACTGAAGATTGAGGTGTGGAAGATCCTGTTAAGGTTAAAACCGGGGTTAATAGATGTCATGTTAGTCTTTATTATTACTGCATTTAGAAAACTAATTCTGAGAATTTTTAGTCCAGGACATTGGTTGTTGGAATAAAAAGGTTGAATATGAAACTTGCCATTCGTTTACTTTTTTAGAAATACATTTTTCCACACATCTGCTACAATACACCAACACTACCTACAATATTTAAAATACTGAACATATTAAACACTACCAGCATTCATTCATAAATTGGGATACAGATGACATCATTCAGCAACTCCTCTGTTTTCACTCACCAATGTCAGTCAATTCATTTATGACGAAAACCAACCCACTGGTGGTCATTAGATCAGGAAACACGTCTTTATCCACCTCTGTACCGGTTTCATCTGTAACTGTAACTGCAAGGTTGTCTGGAATTGAGAACTTCTCTTTCACTGCAAAACAAAATATTTACCAATTTTAGTCCAAGTTTTATTCCTAATTTGACATAAGGCTATAAAAACATATAGATTTAATTATTAAGATATTAAATATCACTCACCCTCTGCTAGAAATAAATCAAAGCACGCCTCTGAGATTTTTACGAATTTCTTCTGATTCCGAAATTGTGCTTTGACAATCATTGTGATTAAGCATCTGAACTCCTGGCTTGTAGAGGAAGAAACACGTCTTACTGGTTTAGACTCAATCTGAAACAAGATTGTGTAAAAAATATATTAAAAAAATATCAAAACAACTTTCATAATATCAAAACAGCAAAGACACAAATTACATCGAAATAGGAAAACTTTTTATGTTATAACCCCTCATTTACAAGACAAAACGCGAACCTTTGAGAAATGATACCATTTTCGTCTCCGTGTAAACTTTCACACTCTCCTCCTGCACTCTAAATAAGCGCGCGCGTGTCTTCATCTATTGTATCCGGAAAGACTGCAATACAGTTTTGCGCTACGTACAGCGCCCCAATGGTCAAACCTCGTTATTGCCGATACTTATATTAGTTACGTTACATAGGCCTTTACATAAAAAATATCTGTTGACAATTATTTTAATTTTAATTTAATTTTTTTTTGTCCACTAATCGTTCAGCACTACGGATCCGGCTAAAGACCTATATCCTATTTATACCCATATTCCACAACTTTGTTAAAAACGAACACAGACACATATTAGTTTTTTGCTCCTTAAAAGGTAACTTAACTGTGTGCTTTAATTCACTAACGTTACAAAAAATGTAAACTAATCACGTTTGACACAAATCATATAATGCTGCTCAAACATTGATATTAAAAACGTATCAAGTTACCAAAGTTCAAAACCATGACTGTCTCAGAAGCACGGTCAACGATCAGCAGAAATCCAAGCCAAATCTTAAAAACAAAATCTGAACAATCTGTTTTAGACCAATGAACATCTTGATATAATAATATTCCACGCGCCACAGTTCGCCTATAAAATGGCGCGCGCGCGACTTTAGACTCGTTCTGAAAAGAACACGATCAGACTTTAGTCAATAAAAATGATTGCTGTGTGCGACATGAGATGACAGACGAAACTACGCATATTCAAAGCTTTAATTCATTAATAAAGCGGCATGACAGGCTGAATTTACAAAAATCACACGTCAGAGCTCCTTGCTGTCTTGTTATTCATTATTATAATTATTTGCGATCGAAAAATAGATAAGACTAGAACAAATTATAAATATTAGAATCAATTTACAGTCTGTATCTGTATTATAACATTAAAATATCAGACTTACCACCACTCTTCCACTGAAGTAATATCACTTGCTCACCAGTGGATCCTCTGCAGTGAATGGGTGCCGCTAGAATCCAAACAGCTGATAAAAACGTCACAATAATCCACAAGTAATCCACACCACTCCAGTCCAACAATTAACACCTAGTGAAGTGAAAAGCTTGCAAGAAATCCATCACTGAGGCGTTTTAACTTTAAACCGTCGTTTCTGGCCAAAACGCAAGTCCGTAATCCATTATGTCGCTTCCTCCATTGAAAAACACATCTCCAAATCTCCTGTCATCTCTCACATCAAAATCCACCTACAAATTTGTTTAGAACTGTTTTTACTTGTAAACGGTGCTATCCTGATTCAGACCAGACGACTTTTTCACTGGAGAAAGCAATATTATGGATTATGGAGTTTAGCCATAGATTTTAGCCAGAAGCAATGTTAAAAATGTCTTGATGAATTTGTTTATCACAGCTGTTTGGACTCTCATTCTGACGGCACCCATTCACTGCAGACACGGCCGTCCTTAGGGGGGTGCAACTGATGCAGACCCCCCCCCCCACCTCCCCCCGCTTGAGGGGGCCCCGCGGCGAACGCTGATGGCACCCATTCACTGCAGACAGGGCCGTCCTTAGAGGGGTACAACTGATGCGGTCGCACCAGGCCCGCGCGCTTGAGGGGGGCGTCAGCTAAGGACGGCCCTGACTGCAGAAGATCCATTGGTGAGCAAGTGAAATAATGCTTCATTTCTCCAAATCTGTTCTGTTGAGGAAACAAACTCATTTACATCTTGGATGGCCTGAGGGTGAGTACACTTTCAGCAAATTTTCATTTTTGGGTGAAGTATTCCTTTAATTGACTCACTTTTCTTAATTACAGTCTTTTTCAACTACAGCTCTTTAAAGTGACATGAGGCATTGAGTGTTTGCCCATCAGAATCACGTAGATCTGAGCGCTGTCATCCTGGCCAACTCAAACAGCATTTAACAAGTGATCTACGCTATAATAGACTTTCCATGATCGTCCCCAAAGAATTATTCTGCGTTTGGCATGAAAGCGGCCATCTGTCAGAAATAAGTGGGGTCACAGGGGTGATTTCACTCGGCTGTAATTAGACGCATGTGCATGTGCCCACCAAAACACCTGCTTGATTTTTACTAGTGATTGTTGATAAATTCGATTCAAACAAGCGTTGGATCTGCAGGGAATGCTGAGTAATTCTCTCTCCATTCCACAGTGATTATTCATGTTACACAAGACTCTCCGATGTGTCATTATCCAACATTTACGTTCATCATTTGACTTTAATCGGCTGGATTTCCTGATGCACAGACACAGCTGCGTGCAGGTGTATTGTGGGCAGGGGTCTCTCTTAGGACAATCATAAAACGATCTTTATGAGTTAGATGTGTTTTGTTCTTAGGTTTCACCACTGAAAAAAAGCTTTTCTTCCCCATGATGCTTTATTTTCTTTGTTCTTTAATTACTCTAGTAAGAGAAATTGGGTGTTTCTTCAACCTTTGGGCAATCTTTTAGCTGAGTATATTAGAATGATTTCTGAAGGATCATGTGACACTGAAGACTGGAGTAATGATGCTGAAAATTGAGCTTTGATCACAGAAATAAATGACATTTTCAACATATTCAAATAACAGCTATTTTAAAGGGAAAGCTCATCCAAATATTTAAATTTGGTGTAAATTTACTCACCCTCAGGCCATCCAAGATGTAAGTGACTTTTTTCTGTGTAGAACAGTATTCTTACAGATTTTTAAAGGGGTCATATGATGCGATTTCAAGTTTTCCTTTCTGTGGTCCTTGGTTATTCAGCAGCTGGCTATTTTTGAGAATAAAAAAGCATATCAAGAAACACAAAATTAATACCAGTGGCTCCTGATGATATGAGGACTTATGAAGTGAAACGTTCAGTATGTGCAACATTATTTACAACATTATTATCTGTGATAAATAGCATCACGCAAACAAGGAAATCTAATTCTTTTCCATGAACTAGTCCTTTTTGTTTTAATGAACTGGTTCAATTCACTAGTTTGTTTATGTAATAACACAATTATATTATTACAGCACCCAATAATGATGTGAAACATGGATGTAATGGATCTAAAGTACACAGTATATAAAGTGAACCAACTAGTCTTCAACAGCTAACCTTTTTACATACAGTAAATAAAGAGAAACCATAAAATCTTTTCAGACACTTCAACACAAGAATCACATTCAGACACTTCGCACATGAACCAGACATCACTCCGGACCGTCTGCTTGAGGCTCTCGGTTACAGGTGATAATGTTGTAAATAATGTTCAGTGTCTTGCACAGACCAATCGTTTCACTTCATAAGACCTCAATATATATCGTCAGGAGCCTAGGTTTTCATTTTGTGTTGCCTGATATGCTTTTTCTGACTCTCAAAATGATGCTAGCCATTGACTTGCATGTTATGAATCATCAGGACCACGGTTTCAGCTAAAAATTTTCTTTAATGTTTTACAGAAGAAAAGAAGTCACTTGCATCTTGGATGGCTTGAGGGTGATCAAATTAACAGCAAATTGTCATTTTTGGATGAGCTAATCCTTTACGATTGAAAATCTGGGTTTGGTACAAGGGTACAATCATACAATTCATTATTAAAGACATTTGAAATGTAGTAAAAAATTATGATGAAGGCATGGTTTCCGAGACAGTTGTAATGTGGCCATCATGGTTTAAGAAGAAAAATAGTTTATCTGTTAGATTTAATAAATACAGTCCTCTGGGACATACAAGTGCCCACATTTGAAGAAACACCCAATTACATAGGCATTTGCCTCATCCAGAAGTGTGATGTATGTGGACTAGTAATTAGCTGAAAGAGTGAATCAGAAATACTGATTCAGAATACAGACTTTTATTCTAAACTACGTATTGAAAGATATTTTTTAAGGTGTAACGCTACTGAAACTGGTTCTCAAAAGACAGCTCAATAAAAGCTGCTAAGCAAGCAACCAAACAGACATGTAAAACATTATTAAAAATAAAATGTGTTATTATTACATCCAGCACCTACACTAAAAACAATGCTGATTAAACCAATTGGAATTGGATTCACACCACCAGACCAAAGATGCATGTGAGATGCTAATGCAATTAAACTCAACCCACCCATTTTCCAAATATGATTTGGTGTCTCTCTCAACAGCTAGTAATAAATCAAGCACAGTTGAGCTCAAGAGTGAAAAAACTCTCAAACCGCAATTAAGTGTACTTTACAGCAGTGGACTGAGAACGGCAGCCAGTTACCAAGCCCTCAAGTCTACAAAATCAGTAGCAGCGCTCAGTGTTGTGACGCGGCCCGTGGAGAGAATAATGATCCCTGGAGTTCTGTTGACTTTGGAGACGAACTGCAGAGCCAGTCTGATGGAGAAAACGCCACTGATTAATGGCAGGAAAAGTGCCTTCCTCATAACGCTGAATCATTCATACTTGGGTCAGACTTTGGCAACTTTTGAACTTTCAAAAGGTTATGCATATCTGACATTCATTTTTCATCAAGTCCTGGGCGGATTCGGGTTTTGGGTTCATTTTGACGTCGAGTAAGCGCTTTGTCAGATATGTATATTTGACTCTCACTAATCCAGTGACATTTCTCCGGGAGCGAGAGAGAGATTTCATTGTGCAAGAAAACAGTTTAAGTCTTTAGCGCAATTCGGACGGGATTAGTTTCCTAAACAACATTTTAAATCACCCTTTCTTCGACTGAATCCATAGTTTGGAAAGTTGGCCGAATCCAAAAGTTTCACTGGGCAGTCAGAAGATTCACACGCAATGTGAAAATTACCTTTAGTTACGGTATTTGACAAAGGTCATAATGAATGAGGAGAAGCGTTGCGAAAATACAATATCCGGGGACTAGATTTCTCAAAGGATGGCTGTATTAGAAGAAAAACGGTATGGAATTTGCTCCGTAATTATTGTAGAGGTTGTGCAAGAAAAAAAGAGAAGATTTAGATTCCGATGGGATTGAAATCATAAAGAACCTGCGTCAGCACAACGCAAATTTGCGCAATTGCTTCTTTCTGAACAGGATTATAGTTGTATTTTCCATTATAGTGTTCGTGCTGTGCCGCAATTATATTTAATAGCAATGAAAAACATACTTAATATGCAACCATGTTTCAAATAGCCTGTGATTACGTATTGTTTTTATGATAATTAAAGGTATTAATATGAAAAATTGTGGCATGAACACTAATAGAAAATAATACTGATGTGACGTTATAAAGAATGTTAAACAAATTAAACAAATCAATCAATCATTATCACAAAAATGTAATAAGTGGTGTTTGCTCAGTCAGTCATCGTGATTACTTTTGCTCATTCTAAGTGAACAGGCTAATTCGTTTCACTTGGCAGATGAAAAAAACCCAAGACTAGAATATCAGAGGCAGAGGTTGTATAGCAACGGCCAATAAACCACCCAGAACTCCCTAACAACCGCATAGCAATATGCTGAAAACCAATCAGAACACCCCAGCAACTGCATAGCAACACTGTTAAAAACCACACATTTTCTTCAGAAAATATTAATCTTTCTCTCTCTCTTTTTTGCCATTGATGTGAACACTTGGGTTCTGGACAGGATTACACCTCACTGGAAATCTTCCGGCTGAGTTTGCCATTTCAGGCTGAATTTGGCTGCATGTGGCGACAATGGAGTGAAGTGAGGTAAGAAAGTAGACTGAAGGTCATGAGAAGATGTAGTTTGGACGTTGGAGTCACAGAGAAGGAGAAATTGTTCAATGTCTCCTGGGAGGAAACACTCTGATTCATCCAGGAAGGTGGTTACCAAAAAATACAAACTATGGTTCTTCTGAGAAATACTGTGAGAAACTGTGGAGGCACGAAATTCAAAAGCTCAGTGAGAAAGAGATTCTATTCCTACAGCCCCGCCCACCATCTGCCATTGGTTAGACAAGCAGCCAAAACCTCACGCCATTGATGGACACGTCAAACCACTCAAAAAAAAC
>NW_015547712.1:1380608-1383806 GCF_001515605.1 Sinocyclocheilus anshuiensis
TATATATATATATATATATATATATATATAGAGCACACACCACACACACAACCTTCTGCAGTCCGGTTTAACAAAACACTAAATAAACATTTCTGAATATTTAAATGAAGCAAGCACACATCTGTGTAAATATGACTGATAATTGGCTTATTTTTTTTCTAGGTAAATTAGGCCTTATTCGCAGAACTGGATGCTATTAACATTGTGTAAAAGCAATGCTTTTAATGTAGCTTTCCTTATGATCATGACAGCATAATTCAACAAAACATGGTCAGATGATTTATGGTGTCGATATGTGCACTTTCACATATATTTCACATATGTCCATTTTCTTATAAAAGAGTCTGGATCTCATTGGTGGAGGGATGCTGTATCTCACGTGATTATTTGAACATTACATATTTTACCACATGCATAATGGTCACTAGGAGAAACTGCTTCGAAAATTACCCTTGACCTCTAGCCTGTATAATTGAACCCAGCATGGTTTGTTATCTATTCAAGCTAATAAAATTAAAAATGTGCAAGAAGATCCGTGTCTGCGCCTGAAAGTTAAACGCACACAAAGACTGCCAGACCTCAACACACATGCTTTAGTCATTATAACATCACAGCGTAGTGTATAGATCCCCCGGTCCCCATATATAATACTGAGGGAACACCAAAGAGCTTTATGGACTGGAACGACAAAGATCTTGGGCGACGCGTTTGGTTGCGTCCTAACATTTCCTCTGGAAAATATTCTGCTAATGCGCAAACAGGGCAGATTGCAAAAGCTTATGAAGTGATTATGATCAGGCATTGTCTGGGACGGGTGTTATGATTCGAGGTCACTTTGATCTTTTGAAACCATTTTAAAAATGTTCCAGATACAAACACAAATCAAAGCTTCACATTCCTTCTGAATGCTGAGGTTGAGCAGACGTACTTTCTAATGTCACATATTCCTGATCTCTTTCATTCTTTAATGGCACATTAACAGCACCAAAGCTCCATATTTTTGTTCTTTAGCCCTCTGATGCATGAATTACTAAATCACAAAGATTTCGGTAACACTTTGAGGTCCGGGTGTGTGTTCACGGTGTGTGTGTGTTCACTGCTGTGTGTGTGCACTTTGGATGGGATAAATGCAGAGCACTAATTCCTAGTATGGGTCACCATACTTGGCCACATGTCACTTTCACTTCACTTCACTTCACTTCACTTCACTGCTTCAGGTATCACTGACTAACTATGTTCAATACTTTCTTTAATGTATTATGCTTAATAAAGTGTTTAATATATTATGTATATATATATCAGGATTATTGTGGTTAACTGAAACAAAAATGAAAACTATATGTATATATATATATATATACACACACACACACACACATCAACATTAATCTTAAACGCTGTAAAAAAAAAAAAAATAATTGTTTTTATTTGACAATCATTTCTGTTCATACCATAATGGATGGTTTCAAAAATATGAACACATGTGAAGTATGATTGCTTACATTTTATAACCTGCATATGTGATGTGAGGACATTGAAATGTAAGCCATTTGATGTAATTACTCCTCAGGGTTAACGAGCATGCCTGACAATTGTCGGGTTTCATGGTGCATGAAGTCAGTGAACAGATTATATCATCCGTCTCCATCAGGGTACTGTGTGTTGCGCTAACATAAACAGTTGATGCTGAAAAACAGCCTTTCAAAAAAATGTCACAGGAAAAGAAAATACAAAAAGGCATCAAAGAGCAAACGAGCGCAAGAATGATCAATCTGTCTTTTCACAAATCAAGAAAACACATGATCTTCTGTGTGAATTGTTGCGGAAGAAACAAACATTGCAACAGGCTTGTTTTCTCACAGACGTAAATGAGGAGGTGAGTCATGTTCCGCACATACATGAAACGCTTCAGGATTCCTGTTTGTCCACGGAAGGCATTTTCCTTAGATGCCCTTTGAATAATGAGGCAATCATCTCGTTTGGCTCTGGGGTCAGAAGAACAGACGGTGGGTGAAGGCCTTTGTGAGAGTTCACCTCCGACAAAACAAGCCGGAGATTTAGGAACCTTAGGGAAAAACCTGAAGCCTAGACTCTTTTATAACCAGTCTCCTGAAAAAGATGATATAGCCTACTGTAGATGTGGGTCCTATTTTTCAGAAAATACATCAAAAGCAAAAAAAAAAGTAATTGTTGAGGGCAACATAAACTACAACATCCAAGTCAGTAAGGTGTCAAACCAGGCCTATTGATTTAGCTAAAGTTGGCAATATACTGTTGTTAAAAAAATAGCTCTCCTAAAAAATGTAAATCATGTCATCATTTAATTAACCTTATGTCATTCTAAATCCATTTGCAGACCGTGACATTTAGTTTAGAAAAAAAAAAAATGGGTACACTACTGTTTTACTTAATTTATGGTATTTTTTATATATATATATAGTTTTTTTTTGTTTGTTTTTTTTCATTACCGGAAGGAAAGAAGAGTATAATACGCGCGAAAATCCCACACATAATTGAACTTCTGCGTTTGTTGCTGCGCAATATTGACGTTCGTGAACAAGCGGAATACATGTAGCCAATAGGAATGCGTCTCTGTCAGCGCGCGACGGACGAGTCCTCAACGCACCGCGGCCGCGGACAGATCTGATACTTCAGGTAAGTTCATATCGCAACGAATGGCGCCGAAAATATGTGCAGAAAGCGTTACTTAACAGATCGGATAACAGAAAACTTTGACTTGGAGAAAGCTGCATGTACATGGATAAAATGATCCAGGTTTAATCCGATTTAATGTCAACATTGTCTGATAACTATGTCTAGCTAGCGTTTACAGTTACAGTTGCGTAAAAACAGTGTTGCTGTCCTACACACATGCACACGGGAATCCACGGAAGAATTCACAAGTATTCATTCTTCATAATGGTGAGTTATTTAAATTGGTTTTCTTCGTCTCAAATGTCTTATTTTGAAGGTTTGTCATAGCTTGTGGGCGTGGTTTACAGCAAATGCTGAAACCATAGTTATGGAGAAAAAAAGCAGCAAAATATCCAGTATATTTGACTATTTTTAAAGGGGTCATATGATGCGATTTCAATTTTTCCTTTATCTTTGGAGTGTTACAAGCTCTTGGTGCATAAAGAAGATCTGTAAAGTTGCAAAGACTAAAGTCTCAAATCCAAAGAGATATTCTTTATAAAA
>NW_015547712.1:1384026-1387440 GCF_001515605.1 Sinocyclocheilus anshuiensis
GTAGAGTAGCACTTGTTGTTTGTCATTTCTCTGATCACAAATGCAGACAGAGTTTTATGTTTACGCGGCGCGATGCAATGCAACGCAACGCGTAAAAAGACAGTATAAGTCATTATAATCAGTAATTATGTCCCCACTGGATGCAACAAATGCCTCGTTTGTAATGGGTTTTAATGTTGTTGTCTCGTCGCTCCGGCCGGGACACGGCATCAACAGTATGTGAGGGGCGTAACATTTCCGTCTCACGCTTGAGGTATTCGGCCAATCACAACGCACTGGATAGCTGGCCAATCACAGCACACCTCGCTTTTTCAGACCGATGAGCTTGGTAAAAATCGACGCGTTTCAAAAAGGCGGGGCACAGAGGAGAAACAATAATGTACAGTATGTGGAAAATAATGTGTTTTTTTTTACTTTAAACCGCATAAACACATTTCATTACACCAAATACACAAAATAATGTTCTTTTTAGCAGCATCATATGACCCCTTTAATGAAAATGCTTGTAATTTTCACTATTGAGACTATTCTGCCAGAAATTTGTAAAATTGTACTTTGTTGAAATATTGAAACAGGAAGTTGAGGAGGGACATACACTTTGTATGCTAAAATATAAATATTTTAGAACCCGGTTGCGAGTTAGCATTTTAGCACTAATGATTACATTGTCGTGAAGTCAAAGTTTTTTTTTTTTGATAAATGTGTGGGGGAAAATTAAAGCTTTTATTTGTCTTGGAAAAGGTGGTTGCTGAATGGGAGAACAGAGGTAAACTCATCTACTCCCTTTGACCGCCTCTTTGTATTAATAACACTCATGGAAACTATTCTGAATTATTCTAAACTATTCAGAGAAAATGTTTTGATATAAATGAAAGACACTGAAAGAGCTGTTGAAAACCTAATGGTGGTGACGTTGAAGTCATGTGACCATGGTGTAGTTCGTTTACAGCCGTATTTAGTTTGTTTACAGCTATGTTTAGCTTTTTAATTCTGGCAATTATACTTAGGCTTCAAGTTGAGTTCATTTGTGAACATCATGATGAAGAAAGTGTAAGAATCATGAATGTTTGAATGTTTTTTTTGCAATTATCCAAAAGCCATTGGAAAACCCCATTGTCTTTTAGTCAAGGGAACCATGGTGATGCTAACTGACGGGTTGGCCTACAAAATACGTCATCACTTGCAACGCTCTATAGATTTTATTTGACACCACAGTCATGAATCAGGACTTTGCTATTGCTAGAGGAGATTTTTCAGGGAATGTTTTAGAGAGCTCTCAATGAAGTATATTTTGATCAGTTTTCCTGGATGACAAAGACTGTACATTTTAAATTGTACATCTGCTGTATTTGTCAAGTACACCAGCATACAGATGGCCATGGCTCAAAAGTCTCTGAACTCCTCTTGATTTTCTGATTTCATTAAGTCTTTAAGGTGCATTATTTTATTGGTCAAAGAAGCGGAACATCTGTAATATTGTTTGGGGGAGAATTGCGAACTCTACAATGCAAAACACAAGGACAAACACAGCGCCAGACACAACATGTGCTGCATGTCTGGCTTTATGGATGTAGACATGCACGTAAACTACGAGTGCTGGGATCAGTCATCAATTTTTATGTTCCGTCTCAAAAAACAAAACTAAAATCCTCTTTTGGCTTTCTGCTCCTTTGGTTTTCATTCTTCCTTCACTATTCTTGGTTCACTGGCCCCAGTCGATTCCCAGCTATTGAAGAGTGTGGTGAGTCTCTGTTTGTGTCCAGAGAAGAGCGTGTCTAAGAAGGGGAAGGCGGTCTTACGCTTAAATGTGACGTCTATGTCAATCCTTTGAGAGATGCTGTTTTTCCTCATAGATTTTTTTGCCTGTCCAAGTGTTACAATCTTCCAATTGGAAGTGAACATCTATCCATTAATCTAAAGCATAAAGTAATGTTGGCTATACACATCATCTGGCATTCTTTGTCCTTGGGGAGAAAATGTTCTCATCCTCCCATAACCGGAGCAAAGACTGGTGAAGACTAAATTAATGGAAAAAGTGGTTTCATATTATATGTAAGCTTTATATTTTGTGCAGGCCAGTTAGGTTCTTCCCCACCAGACTCCATAAAGCATTTCTAGATGGACCTCACAGGGACATTGTCATGCATGCAGGAACAGATAACGGCCTCATAACAAAAATGTTTGTCTAAGAAGATTGCATAACTGTACGCTTGATTTTATGCACCTGCTGCTTTTTAAAGTAGCTGTACCTGTTATTTAAGAAAGAGTATCAACTTACTTTCATGAGTAAAGTATGTTAGATAAACTAATATCTGATTGGATCTGCATTTCATTTCTTTATTAATGCAGCGATTTGTGACATTGTTTGGCAGCCATAATGTAAACATAATGTAAGTGAACTCTGCAATGTGTCCATTTGCTTGGAATGCAAGCTAACATTATATTTTCATTTAGCTCCATGTTTTTTGATGGCAGTGGCTATTTACACTAGGTGCGAATAACAATAGATGCTATTTACACGAAGTGCAAATAGCAATGGATTCTATTTACACTAAGTGGAAATAGCAGTATTTTTTAAATAGTAAAAATAGTTCGGCAAATGGCGGGTTCGACCTCGGGTCGATTGCGTCAAAAAGCACACACCTTATCATCTAATACACCACTGGAACTGACGTTTGACAAGCATCTTTTGTACTGTTGATTACCCCAATCACACGTTGGTGGGCGGAGTTAGTGTAAATAGCCTCTGCCAACAAGGCGGGCTATTTGAAGTCAGTGTAAATAGACACTCCGTTTCTTAATCATTTTTGCATGTAAATTGCATAAAGGAGATGTACAGAGGAGTTAGTACAAAAAACAGATCACACACACCAAAATCTCATTTAAACTCTCTGTGACGAGTGGGGGCGTGGCCGAGAGCCGTGGGAACGGAGCGAGGCCGGTGGAGTAATTGATAATGAGCGACACCTGCACCACTCACCTAATCATTTTTGCATGTAAATTGCATAAAGGAGATGTACAGAGGAGTTTAAAAAAAAAACAGATCACACACACCAAAATCTGATTGATCCGCCATGATTGGGGAGGAGCAGGGAACGGGGGACTTGCTGCCGGCTGCCCTCAACAGGAGGAGCCATCGCCGTCCTCCAGGAGGCGGAGGAGCAGTGGGCCGTCCACCAAAGATGTCCAGTACCATCGCATGGCACCGCAAGTGAGAGCCTCTCAGCCAGCTGAGGACCAAGTGGCAGTGTGTCCGGGAACCGGACCGATTTTTTTTCCTCTCTCCTCTCTCTCGTATCTGTCTCTCCTCATCCTTCCGTCTCCTTTTCTCTCGCCTCATCTGTCTGTCCTTACCCCCAGGTACGCCGTGGCTGCCGTGATCGGCTCCCCCGGAGGGGGGAGGGGGGGAGTAGA
>NW_015547712.1:1387492-1388615 GCF_001515605.1 Sinocyclocheilus anshuiensis
GGAGCTCCGGAAGGATAAAAAGAGGAAGGACGACAGTGCAAAATTTTATTTTGTGTTTTGGTTCTGTTTGTGCGCGACAGTCGTCCGCGAGGGGCTGGCGCGCTATTTTGTGTTTATTTTATTATTAAAGTTTTCTTTGAATGTTCGCCGTTTCCCGCCTCCTTCTTCCCGTGACTACGAACTTTGTTACACTCTCGTTTAAAGTTTAAAAGATTTTAGAAAATTGCATAGGAAGGAAGCACAGAAATAGAAATGTGTACACAATATTACACAAATTGTGCACTGTAGGTGCGTTCACGCCATATCGGAATTCCCGTAATTACGAGATTCCAACTTGCAAAAAGCATTCACGTCCTCGTAGAACTCAGTAATCTCAGTAATTGAACTGGGAGTTTTCTGAGTGCTACGACTTGTACCACGTGACCACTGTACCACCTGACCAACCTGACCACTGTTTAGGCGTTGATAGTGTTGCCATAGAAAAGCATAATTCCGAGAACGTCACGTGCTGTCATCTCGATCACGATATGGCGTGAACGCAGCATACATCTCTGACAGACTATCAGCCAATCACTGCGTGCATAGCTAGTAAGCACGCTAACATCACTTCTGTCTATTCCTTAGTAAAAGTTTGTCTCAGCAGCTTTGTGAACAGGGTTTAAGAGAAAACTCTTAGCTAAACACTTTTACTGCTATTTAGGAGAACTCTTAGTGGTAAGATGAAATGTTTTGTGAATACGGGCCCAGGTCTTCATGAACTGAACATGTTTTCCTCACATGCTTGTTGCCTGCTGTTCTGAGCGTTTAAGTCAGCAAACACACAAACCGCGCTGAACCCGATGAAAACTATATGTTGCTTAAAGTGTTTGATGGTAGTGTAAATATGAGAAATACCGTGTAATGTTCCCCTCTCCTCAGAAGACTCCAGTCGTCTCGTCGTCGTCGTCGTCTTCTTCTTCTTCTTCTTCTTCTTCTTCTTCTTCTTCTTCTTCTTCTTCTTCTTCTTCTTCTTCTTCTTCTTCTTCTTCTTCTTCTTCTTCTTCTTCTTCTTCTTCTTCTTCTTCTTCTTCTTCTTCTTCTTCTTCTTCTTCTTCTTCTTCTTCTTCTTCTTCTTCTTCTTCTT
>NW_015547712.1:1389097-1402684 GCF_001515605.1 Sinocyclocheilus anshuiensis
TTTTATTTTGTGTTTTGGTTCTGTTTGTGCGCGACAGTCGTCCGCGAGGGGCTGGCGCGCTATTTTGTGTTTATTTTATTATTAAAGTTTTCTTTGAATGTTCGCCGTTTCCCGCCTCCTTCTTCACGTGACTACGAACTTTGTTACACTCTCGTTTAAAGTTTAAAAGATTTTAGAAAATTGCATAGGAAGGAAGCACAGAAATAGAAATGTGTACACAATATTACACAAATTGTGCACTGTAGGTGCGTTCACGCCATATCGGAATTCCCGTAATTACGAGATTCCAACTTGCAAAAAGCATTCACGTCCTCGTAGAACTCAGTAATTACAACTTGTGAACTGGGAGTTTTCTGAGTGCTACGACTTGTACCACGTGACCACTGTACCACCTGACCACCGCAGGCTCTGTTTAGGCGTTGATAGTGTTGCCATAGAAAAGCATAATTCCGAGAACGTCACGTGCTGTCATCTCGATCACGATATGGCGTGAACGCAGCATACATCTCTGACAGACTATCAGCCAATCACTGCGTGAGGTCAACCAGGCAGATGGTTCTATTTGTAAAACCATCTGTTTTTTTTACGAATGAAATAAACACCCTTGACACCCTTGAATGTGGCCAATGAATCAGCTGAGAGGAATGGACATGCACAGAAATCACAGTGCTGGCTTTGGAATAGCAAACTTTTACTCTTCTACTTTTACTGTTTCCGTAGTGCAAACCTTAAGTCTTAATTTTTTGTTGAGTCTCTGATCCCTTTTGGTAATTCTATATGCTGCGGGTTGATTTTACTGTCCCTGTTTCAGAGCAACTCATTTAATGTTTTTAGAAGATTTCAAGGCAGAAAAGTGCTGCTACAGAAAAAAACAACAGCAAGAGAAACTCCAGTTTATATAAGTGTCGCAATATTCAGAGAAAATAACCCTAGCCATATCCCTTGGATGTGACGTAATGACTTCACAACACTCTAAGTGTAAATACAAGTTTCCATCTCTCTTGTGTGCATTTTGTGAATTTTCTGTATGCATAGAATAACCCGTTGACCTACTACATTTGTCAATGAGCCGTATACGACTAGAGCACACAGCATGAAATATATACAATGCAATGCATTAGACACTTCTAGTGTGACAAATGAGCCAATAGTAACATTAACAATGATTTCAACATCCCTTTGTTGACTCATTGTTTAATCGGACTGCCAAATCTGTACAGAAAATTGCATTTAAAATGAAAATAAATAACTTTGTATTTCTGTCAATAGAACAGTAAATTAAACATGCAACATAATGAGGTCATGTGACTACATTGGGGGCATACAACAGTAAGAAATGTTATGGTAAGAAATTTAGGTCATAAAAACATTGTGAGAACATTGCTTTGAAATGTTTCTAAAATGCTGAAATGCCCAGTTTTCTTTTTGTGATTTATAACGTTATTTAAATGTTACAAAAATATTTCTTACATTGTTCTACTAACTTTATTTTTTACCCAAAATATAACATTTAAACGTATATAAAAAAAATTCTAAGAACATTAGAATGTTCCGTTTTCTTGTCATGATTACAACGTTAAAGGTTAGAAAAATGTTTCCTACAAGTATAAATAATGTCATGAGAAGGTTCCAAAAAATGTTGTTCTAAGAATATTTTCTCTCAACATGATGTTATTTGGATTTGATGAATGTTCTCATGACGAGGATGAGAATGTTGTCTGACAATGTTTTCTCAGCGTTCTGACAACATATATCAAATACTAATAAAGTTATAATAATGTTTCATAAAGATTACCTTAAACTTTAGTGAAAAGTTGTGTGAACGTTTTCGTTAGCTGGGTGGCTTCCATATTGTTTCTCATACTATCTTATTTTTCTGAGTGTGATGAAATTTTCAATTATTTGAAGATAATATACTATAAAGAACATTTTGTCAAATCGAAAGCTTCCATTGATTTTAAAGGTTCTTCATGGAACCCATGACATGAGCCAATAACAAACCTTTGTAAGAGTGAACTACTGTTGCCACACTTTCATACACTGCACATTGTGATATTACACACTGTCTCTGTTTTGTGCAATTTTGTGTCTAAGGGCTGCAGTAAACACCTGTCACATGTTACGGAAGCCAGACGTCAGCGTGAGCGAGTTACTGCCACTTTCATCCATTTGTGAGACTGGATGAGGTGACGTTTGTGAGGCAGCAAGCAGTTTTACAGGCTTCCCATGCTGCTCAGATACTTTTATCAGCCCAAAAAAGGCCGTGCTGGCGAGTGTGTAGGTAGAGGATTCGTTTAGGCATTGATAGTGTTGCCATAAAAAAAGCATAATTCCGAGGGCGTGAACAGCTCCGAGTAGAACATCACATGCTGTCATCTCGAAATTACGGTAATTACGATATGGCGTGAACGCAGCATATTTCTAGGTGATTAATCAAATGAGTGAGAGAGTCAGATTTTCTTACTTCCGTTGAAGCTGAAGATGCGTTTTTGGATCATCTCAAATCATGCTGGAGAACATGATCATCAGGTTTAGTTCATGTAGCTTCCGTGCTGCTGTCGTTCTCAAATTCTTTGTCATTTTCAGTTAAACGTCTCATCCAAACTGCTATTTATTTGCAATGAAAAAAAAAAAGCATTAAATTATAAAACCGCAATAGAGAAGCATCTTCACTAGTGGCCTCAGACCTTTGCACACCACCGCAGTATAAATTGTATATCAGAATCTCTTCTGGTTGACACATTTCTTCGTACTTTCGCCCAGTTTACCATCATACGCCCATCTCTACTCAGAGGTGCTACGTTTAAATATTATTGTCATCAAAGACAGACATCTCTCTTTGTTTATGTGCATTTGCTCATGCTTTCTGTGGAAAAGCAGGTCAACCAATAAGATGAGGCAGATGGTTCTATTTGTAAAACCATCTGTTTTTTTTACGAATGAAATAAACACCCTTGATTTCTCCATATGTGGCCAATGAATCAGCTGAGAGGAATGGACATGCACAGAAATCACAGTGCTGGCTTTGGAATAGCAAGCTTTTACTCTTCTACTTTTACTGTTTCCGTAGTGCAAACCTTAAGTCTTAATTTTTTGTTGAGTCTCTGATCCCTTTTGGTAATTCTATATGCTGCGGGTTGATTTTACTGTCCCTGTTTCAGAGCAACTCATTTAATGTTTTTAGAAGATTTCAAGGCAGAAAAGTGCTGCTACAGAAAAAAACAACAGCAAGAGAAACTCCAGTTTATATAAGTGTCGCAATATTCAGAGAAAATAACCCTAGCCATATCCCTTGGATGTGACGTAATGACTTCACAACACTCTAAGTGTAAATACAAGTTTCCATCTCTCTTGTGTGCATTTTGTGAATTTTCTGTATGCATAGAATAACCCGTTGACCTACTACATTTGTCAATGAGCCGTATACGACTAGAGCACACAGCATGAAATATATACAATGCAATGCATTAGACACTTCTAGTGTGACAAATGAGCCAATAGTAACATTAACAATGATTTCAACATCCCTTTGTTGACTCATTGTTTAATCGGACTGCCAAATCTGTACAGAAAATTGCATTTAAAATGAAAATAAATAACTTTGTATTTCTGTCAATAGAACAGTAAATTAAACATGCAACATAATGAGGTCATGTGACTACATTGGGGGCATACAACAGTAAGAAATGTTATGGTAAGAAATTTAGGTCATAAAAACATTGTGAGAACATTGCTTTGAAATGTTTCTAAAATGCTGAAATGCCCAGTTTTCTTTTTGTGATTTATAACGTTATTTAAATGTTACAAAAATATTTCTTACATTGTTCTACTAACTTTATTTTTTACCCAAAATATAACATTTAAACGTATATAAAAAAAATTCTAAGAACATTAGAATGTTCCGTTTTCTTGTCATGATTACAACGTTAAAGGTTAGAAAAATGTTTCCTACAAGTATAAATAATGTCATGAGAAGGTTCCAAAAAATGTTGTTCTAAGAATATTTTCTCTCAACATGATGTTATTTGGATTTGATGAATGTTCTCATGACGAGGATGAGAATGTTGTCTGACAATGTTTTCTCAGCGTTCTGACAACATATATCAAATACTAATAAAGTTATAATAATGTTTCATAAAGATTACCTTAAACTTTAGTGAAAAGTTGTGTGAACGTTTTCGTTAGCTGGGTGGCTTCCATATTGTTTCTCATACTATCTTATTTTTCTGAGTGTGATGAAATTTTCAATTATTTGAAGATAATATACTATAAAGAACATTTTGTCAAATCGAAAGCTTCCATTGATTTTAAAGGTTCTTCATGGAACCCATGACATGAGCCAATAACAAACCTTTGTAAGAGTGAACTACTGTTGCCACACTTTCATACACTGCAAATTGTGATATTACACACTGTCTCTGTTTTGTGCAATTTTGTGTCTAAGGGCTGCAGTAAACACCTGTCACATGTTACGGAAGCCAGACGTCAGCGTGAGCGAGTTACTGCCACTTTCATCCATTTGTGAGACTGGATGAGGTGACGTTTGTGAGGCAGCAAGCAGTTTTACAGGCTTCCCATGCTGCTCAGATACTTTTATCAGCCCAAAAAAGGCCGTGCTGGCGAGTGTGTAGGTAGAGGATTCAGTGTAACCAACAGATGATAAATAACGCCACCAGGTTCGAAGCATTTCGATGGCTCAAACAGAAGCATTTACCAGCAGCGGTTAGGGCATGTTTCCATCAGAGTCACTGACCGATGCAAAGTTTTCCCCGGAGACCTGGCGTCTGCAGTCAGAGCTTTGATTGGATAAATTGTCTTGGCAGCACGGAGGATGTTGTTTTTTCATGAACCAGTGAGCCCCTCAATCTGCCAGTAAAGCTCCGCTGTCAGGAAAGTATTTCAGCATTCAGACGGTTTTCATAGGAACTCTTCGAATCCAGACGCTACCGGTAAATTCTCAGTAAACCAGCTGACTCTGTAGATAGAAACTGTCAAACAGCAGAACAACACTCCATTGTTATTTACAAACTAAGAGTTTTTAATCACGCAGTTATAGTTATGCAATATGCCAAAATATGCAGCACAGTGAAGATGAACTGCAGCCGGAATGCGACATTTGAAGGTCTGAAGATCTCAAATGACAAACCTGAGTAAATGAAGGTAAAATGAATAAAAATGAGCACAATGAGTGGTGCTTGCCTGTTCAAAATGTACAATGACAATGCTACACCATTGTAGATGGTTGTCCGGATGTTGTGGTGTGGTTTCCAAGGTGTGTTTTTATTGAATTATTAGGTGGCTGCTAGCATGTTCTTTGTGGTTTCTAGTGTGTTCTGTCAAGGCTCTATGATATTTTGGCTTTTATACTGCAAAAACTCATATTCCTAATGAGTATTTATCTATTGTTCTCCAGGTAAATGTCTATTATTATCTGTAAACAACTATTGTTTATTTAAAGCTGCAGTCCATAACTTTTGGCGCTCTAGCAGTTAAGAAACAGAACTGCGTGCGTCTTGCAGAAGAACATTGTAGCCGGAGCTACTTCTCTCTGTTTATGTCTGTGGCGAATCACGCAGGTACTGGGCTACTCCGCAGCGGTACCTACCCGAACCAGTCTAAATAGTCTGAATATAAACACTTATTATAGGTGTACCGTAGTGATTCAGGACAAGCCAAAAACACGGTTTGGAAAATGGATTCATGGTGTACTCGCTTATTATATACATTTTTGTACATTTTGAACACAAAAAAGTTACAGACTGCAGCTTTAAAGACTGCCTGTTTTCATATCTTGAATACACTGTAAAAAAAAAAAAAGTTTTCAAAGTTGTTTTAATTTAGTGCGTTACTTGCCATTTTTTTTGTAGTTTGTAAAATTTACTAGAAATTTCTGAGTGAAAATTGTAAGCATTGGCAGTTGTTTTCCACTTGATTTATTGATTGATTTATTTATTTATTTAGTATGACAATGTAAAAACAAGTAAACAAAACAAAACAGTGCAAAAAGACAAAATACACTTATGTTCCAGATACAATCAAGTCTTGTATGCAGTGTTATTTCTCAGTTTTGGTTTTGTTTTAAAGATATTTTAACTTGTAAACAAGTTTTTAAAAAAAGACTAATTAGTGTATATATGGCTCAAATGAAGTCTTAGGCCTTTTATCGTCTACCAGATTTTAGTCCAGTTCTTTAGAAAAGTGATAGCATGCCAACAATGCTTCTCACCAGGACGTAAGATCTGAAATATTGTTAGCACAAACGGTTATGCACCAACGTTTAATACTCGTGAGTTTCTTTGAATCTCTAACCTTATGGAATGAGCAAAGCAGTCGTGATGTTTGCCAGAGCACTTCAGAAAATGCTAAATTCGTAAGTGTTCTCAAGCAAATCTGACCAAATGAGACTCAAAAGTACTTTTGCAGAAGCCACCTACTGGAGATGTCAACACAGTGCTAGTCTAATAATTCATTATGTGTAAACTTTGTCCTCAAGAGTTTGATAATGGAATTTTTATGCACCAATTTACAGCATTACAGGTAAGACTATGGCCAGACATGCCGCACGAATGGAAATTTGGTGGAGGCAGTGATCCCTCTTCACCCAATAAAACTTTTATGACAAACGTCTGATGTTAACCTACTGTTAAAAGTTTAAGAAGGAAGTATCTGGCTTCGTAAATGTATTTGACTCACATGCGTGCAGATCTAAAGAACACGTAACAGTCTTTACATGACGAACGTGTTCGTTGGAAGGACAAGGACATTCTGTACAGTGAGTTCAACAATATGCGTACGTGTGAACGTCGCGCTAGTGAAGAATCCACGCTCTTAAACGAAAGCAGCTTCAGGTTTATGGTTGGACGTTTGAGCGTTATAGCTGGAAAAAGAGCAGTGCTGGGGTTTTCTCATATGCAGGGAGACCAGCAGCTGATGTTAATTAAGACCGTAAGCGATCCTGATCCGATGGAATCTCTGTGCCATGGAGCACAAGTAAATCCACCGACTCCAACGTTTTCAGCTCTGGATATGGCCATGATGTCAGTGGAAATATTTACGGTTTCTCTCAATAAGCCGCTCTGGGAGTCATATATGCCCACCCTCGTGGACTGTCTGGATGGCCATGTCAGATTTCACCAAAACAAAAATTTCAGATTTTGTTTGTCAACCAGGTCTTCATTAGATTTCTTTGTTTAATGTTATCAGCACACTCATCCGTTGCTGTCATCACTGTCCCTACATCGATTAAGCGTTGGGTTGATTTGATTGCTCCGGTCAACCGGTGAATTTAGCAATGCAAATTTTATTGAAAGAGTCGATGTTTACTAGAAAAGGTATAAAACTGTGTCAAAAGGGTTATGAAAATTATGAGGGGATAAGCATTCATATTACTTGCATTATTCTGCGCTAGTAGATTTGCAAGACCTCAGCTGTCAACCTACTGTAATTTTTTTTCTTAATGTTGTAAATAAAGATTACTGTGTTTTACAAGAAAATATTATTTCAAAATTTCATTTTCATTTAATTGTTATACCATTTCTTTAAATATTTGTGAAATTTCCCAGCTAACATGGAATGTTCACACAACTTTCACTGACATTTTTTAAAAGTTAAATTTAAGGACAAAATATTCTTAAAGTAATGTTTATGGAACGTTCAAAGAACGTTCTGAGATCAACATTCTCAAAACATCCATATGATGTAATTTGTACTTGATGAACATTATAAGAATTGTTATTTGTAACTTAAAGTTTTAACTTAAGTTTAATGCTATAATCATGACAAGAACTGGACATTTTAACATCCTTAGAACATTAAAAATAAACGTTCAAAAAGTTATAGTTTAGGTGAAAATAAACTTTTAAACAACATTATAATCACAATAAGAAAACTGGGCATTTCATCGTTTTAGAAACATTTAAAAAAAATGTTCCCACAATGTTTTTATAACTTAAATTTGTTACCCCAGTTACAAGCAGTTTAATGAAAAGTTGTTCAAAAGTAAATCCTTCACCAAAATCTTTTTCAGTGTATAGTGCATTTACTTTTTTGCACACTTAAAACTAGATTAGTGTTGCGGTAAGTATGAATGAAATTTGAGAGGAAGATATAAATAGCATCTGTTCTTCACACGGAGCGTCTTGCATATAAATTGTATGACTTCAGAAGACTTGGAATATAGCTTGTGACTCATTTTGACCACTTTTATGATACTTTTTTGGGGGTTTGGCAGTATAAATCACCAACTACTGCTCTTATATGTAGAATGAAAGGTCTGACAATCTGTCTAACGTCTACTTTTGTGTAGTGTCTTTGAGTTAGACCGCACAGGAAGAGAGAACAAGATCTCTATAGTTCAGCTTTTTGCTGTCCAAAGCTGTTTTTCAACCGCATTGACCTCCAAGCAACAGAGCATCTTTCCATAGATCAGCGTTCATGGCAGAAACAGTGTATCGCTCTCTCTCCGCCTCAATGGAAAAAGAAATCAGATACGTCATGCCTCTTAAACCACCTCGTCCTGTCCTTGTTCATACAATTATAACTTTTAAGACTATGTTTAATATTGATGTCGTTTTACAGCCTTCTTTTATGAGAACTGCACTTATGAGGGACTTCTATAAGATGAAGCGTGTCTGGATTAAAAATCCAGTGTGTTTAATGTGTAGCACGAATGTACTGTACATCTGTTCATTCATCTTTGGTTTTCAACACCTTCCATTTTTTGGACAGATCAAGCAGAGAAACTGGACAGCTTAGTGTTGCATTTTTTTCATTTCAATCAACATCAAAGTTGTCAGTTTACAATTAAATATGGACAAACAGCAGCTGATATTGATGTCAGATCAGTCTCATTTACATGAATGAGCTCAGATGGTGAAAGTATTTTGAATAATCTGGATAAACTGGGGTCAGATTTCTCAATTCTGAAGATTGTGCAATGAAAGCATACTCTTTCTCATACTCTTTTATTTCAGAAGTGCAAGGAAAATGGGGTTTTCCATGATATGACCCCTTGAAGGCAGGATTGGACCCTAAACAGATTGAGAAAGCTGAAGTTCGTCATAAATCCAGACACTGTCCACTTTGGACAAAAACACACCAGAAGAAAACTTTCCATGGAAGCAAAAGGAAAAAATATATAGCAAAACCGTGTTATGTGTAACTCCTGTTACGTGTAAAACATTGTAGCGTCACGTGTTCGGAAACAGTTCAGATTGACTTACATGCAGCTATTCTTCAACTATTCGATAAAATCAATGACTTGTCATTATCAATTTTTATTTAATTGATTCATTTTGGTAGATAAGTTGACAGTGGATTATTTTTTAGTTGGGCCTTTGCACTGTAGAGAGCAGTTTTTGTCAGTGGGGACCAAAACATCATTGGATCCCACTGACTTTCAGTATAAGGACAAAACAAATTGAGACATTTAGAAAAAAATCTTTGTATATAGATGATTATTATTATTATTATTATTATTATATAAAAAATTTTTTGTTAAACTATCCATTTAACAAGCAATTTTGTTTGAGTACCATGTAAACTAAAGCTACTTAAAGGAACAGTACACCCAAAAATTAAAATTCTTAGACTTCAATGCTCTGCCTCGATGCTTTAAGCTAAACTATCATGGCACCCAGAATATTTGTTGGATGAGTATATGAACATGCAATATGTCAAAAGAAAGAATAGAGCCTCTGCTTTTAAACAGACAAAAAACATTTTATTCTAGCTTCATGCATTCTTATTTATCAACACTTGTATGTGGGCAAGTTCCATGAAAAAGCAACATTTCAAACAAAAAGCTGAAAATCATGTTTTGGTCAAAGTTTACGTCCAGATCGGATTCAGAACGATATTCAAAACATAGATGGAGTCGATCACTTCCCACAGAGCTTGCACAGTCCTAAACCACTTCCTGGGTCGCCATCTCATTCTGTAACATCATTTCATTCTTCAGCATGTTTTGATTCACTACTTTTTAGATGATGTGTAATAGCGCCCCCCACCATGTATGAAAAGATGGAAAGCCGGAAGATTCCGTCAGTGGCAGGGAAAGAGTTAAAGTCAAGAAATCACAAGAGCTTAAACAAATGGGAAACTATTATACCAACAAAAATGTTGTTTTGGGTAGCTTACTATGACGACTACCTAAACCTCATAATGGTTTATTGCACCAACTTATTTTTCCTTTATAAAAGAGAAACAGTAGAGTTTGATGTAAACCCTTTACAGCATTAGAGAACACAGATTTTCCACTCCGATCTGTCAGTAAAGGATGAGAGGAACGCTGACTGCCTGTATGTATCAGAGGAAAATTCCAGATCGCAGATATCGCCAGTCCACTAATTCCCACCATATGTGGAATATATGGGAAATATACAGGGCAGAATGAGTGTTCAACAGAACAGAGCAGTCATTATGAGACTTGTGCTGACAGACGAGAGCTTCCGCAAACAATCATTGATCTTGTTGATGCTCTACAGGTGCCTGCTAAAACTAGATCTTTCTGAAGTAGACGTGAGTGGCACTTCCGCGTTCAGAACTCACTGCTATGATGCTGGGGTGTTGTGAGTGGTTGCCAGGATGATGCTCTGTGGTTGCTAGGGAGTTTTGGGGGGGTTTAGCCTGTTGCTGTGCAGTTGTCCCGCCTCAAGTCTCTGTGATCTTCTGGTTTATGGATTTGGCTTGGATTGTTCTTTCAGTTCTGTAGATATCATATCCAGACCTCGAGTGAACAAGCCTGTTCAAGGCCTTTTTACTGGCTTTTCCTCTTGTGTTAATTACTTGATTTGGCTGCACTGTTCAAACACCTCTAAAGTCACAATACAATCAGGATGTAGCCTGACTTATCACCTCAAAAACACCCTTCAAACCGAACGGGTTTGAAGCCAGCTGGACGTCGCAGCTGTCAGTTCCAAAATCAGCCTCTGCGGTCTGCAGCCAATGCCTGGTCCAAAAAAACACTCATGCATGTGACAGAGAGGATTTCTCCTGACTAAGAACTTTACATGCTTTCCTGCATCTTTAAGAAATAGCCTCATTCTTTATAATCAGTGAAAAATAATATGTGACAATATATAATAACTCATATATTTTTGATATATTATGATGCAGATAACTAGTATATATAATAACAATTGTACCTTTTTATTTTATTGATTTATGTATAATATATATGGATATTTATATGATTTATGCCGATTATGTTGATTATATTATATTTACTGCATTTATTTATAGTATGTTTATTTATATTTACAAAACAAACACCTGAGTAACATGCATTTGTAATTACATGAGGGTGAGTCATCGTTCAGTTATTTCTTTAGTATTTGCAACACTATCATTTTGCATGAAAATGCATGAATCTTTTTTTTTTTTTTTTTTTTAAGCCGGAGACTTTCTTTTTACATTTTGCATGTTCAGAAATGAATAAAACAAAATATTCTGGGGGTCATGAAAATTTAGTGAAAATTATCAAAAATGCTAGTGGTGCTGGTAACGTAAAGAAAAATGCTGGCGGTGAAAGAGTTAATCTAACGGGAAAGTGAAGAAGCAACAGGAGTCCATGGGAAGAAAGGAGTGCAGTGATGGATTTAAATGTATAACATAAGCGCCACCATACAGCATGTCAGAGCTTGTGTAGAGCCCACCAGGCCACGTCTCGCACTCCTGAGAGGCAGTTTGGTAACAAAACGCCTGCCAAGAACATTAAAATATGGTAGCATAACAGACATGATAGACCACAGGAGCGGTTTATGTGTCTTCGTGAGACCCGGAAAATGCAGAGACTTTCTTTTTACATTTTGCATGTTCAGAAATGAATAAAACAAAATATTCTGGGGGTCATGAAAATTTAGTGAAAATTATCAAAAATGCTAGTGGTGCTGGTAACGTAAAGAAAAATGCTGGCGGTGAAAGAGTTAATCTAACGGGAAAGTGAAGAAGCAACAGGAGTCCATGGGAAGAAAGGAGTGCAGTGATGGATTTAAATGCATAACATAAGCGCCACCATACAGCATGTCAGAGCTTGTGTAGAGCCCACCAGGCCACGTCTCGCACTCCTGAGAGGCAGTTTGGTAACAAAACGCCTGCCAAGAACATTAAAATATGGTAGCATAACAGACATGATAGACCACAGGAGCGGTTTATGTGTCTTCGTGAGACCCGGAAAATGTGATGTGGCTTCCTCTATATGCTCACCCACCTCTGCTGAATAACTCAGTCACTTACATAATAATATACAGCTGGTTCATGAAAATGTGAACATTAAAAACAAAGGAAAGCTAGAGTTATGCTATGGATTGTTGTGTGGTTTATGCCATTGCATAATAGTGTTGGAGTTATTTGACCCATCTATACACTTCCATACGCTTCCTTTTACCTACAGATTCAAATATGTTTGGAGTGATGGATATGCGCTGAAAGACCGTCAGCCATAAATGTCATTTTCAATGTATCTTGAGTTTTCCCATCAATAATAATCAACAGATCAAACGCTTCTCCAGGTGAGATGGATGAGCCGCTTCTGCAGGTGTGATTTATGATTGTCCGTGATCTTCTCCAGGATTCATATACAGTTCATTCAGGTGGAATCTACAGTATGTGGACCAGATGGACACAATACTACAAAGTCACCACCGTCAATTTTACACATACCGCTTGTTTTGGACAGACTTGACGATAAGGGTCATGCCCCATTCAGAATTGAATTGAGAATGCTTTTTAAATTCCAGTTCTGATGCAGACTTTTAAATGAATTTGAATTGAGGTGGTAAACAGGATGCAGAATGCGTTTGTTTTGCTGTGCACCTGCTGTGTTTGTTTGCTGCAGCTGCTTTGTGTTTTTTTGTTGGTTTTATGTGGAAATACAAACTAATTGCACTGTTGGTCATGCTAGGTGGAAGTCAGATGCTGTGTGCTAGCTGTTGGTTACAGTTAAATAGCCTGCTGTTTTTCTTCTTTTTTTTTAAATCAACATGAAATAAGAAATGACTCAAAAATCAAATGAAAAATTAACATCCTCTGAAAAGGGCTTGTCTTTGTTGATGACCCCAAGTTCAGCAGTGTAAGGAAAAACAATGAAAATAATATGAATTACCAAATAAATTATATATATGAATCAAACCCATAACCTTTGATGACTTTGATTAAAGGGGTCATATGATGTGATTTCAATTATTCCTTTCTCTTTGGAGTGTTACAAGCTCTTGGTGCATAAAGAAGATCTGTAAAGTTGCAAAGACTAAAGTCTCAAATCCAAAGAGATATTCTTTATAAAAGTTAAGAGTCAGCCACACCTACCTAAAACGGCTCGTTCTAACACGCCCCCACATGTCTACGTCACGATGTGGGAAGATTTGCATAACGCCGCCCAAATGTTCACGCAAAGAAAGAAGGCGCAACTTTTATTCTTGCTGTAGTATTGTTGTTGCCACCGCCGCGATGTTGTGGAGATGCTGTGTGTTTCGTTGTGAAAGCGAAACTACTTTGTTTGGCCTTCCAAAAGAGGACGATATCCACTTCGTCATGCCTAGAGCTGATCCGTGCTGGTCGCTGAGGAAATACATCAACTTCACGCTGTGG
>NW_015547712.1:1402975-1429529 GCF_001515605.1 Sinocyclocheilus anshuiensis
GCAAGTTTTTTGGGCAGTGTAGAGTAGTGCTTGTTGTTTGTCATTTCTCCGATCCCAAATGCAGACATGGTTTTATGTTTACGCGGCACGATGCAACACGTAAAAACACAGTATATGTCATTATAATCCGTAATTATGTCCTCACTGGATGCAACAAATGCCTCGTTTATAATGGGTTTTAATGATTTTGTCTCGTCGCTCCGGCCAGACAGGGCATCACAGTATGACAGGTGCGTAACATTTCCGTCACACGCTTGAGGTATTCGGCCAATCACAACGCACTGGATAGCTGGCCAATCAGAGCACACCTCGCTTTTCAGACCGATGAGCTTTGTAAAAATCGACGCGTTTCAGAAAGGCGGGGCATAGAGGAGAAACAATAATGTACAGTATGTGGAAAATAATGTGTTTTTTTAACCTTAAACCGCATAAACACATTTCATTACACCAAATACACAAAATAATGTTATTTTTAGCAACATCATATGACCCCTTTAATATATGTAATGTCATTGGTAATAATATTATTTTTATTGTATTTCCTGACCACCATCATTTCTTACTGAATATTCTGTCATTAAGAAATATGCCACATTACAGATGCTAAATGTGTGCAAATGTCATTTTATTGATTTAGTATTTTCATGAAACTTAAATAAATGTATAATATTTATTGTAGAAAAAAAAAAGAAAGACATTTTGGAAGTTAAATTGTGAAGTTCTAGTGAATAATAGCGTGGGAAACCTCCATCACAGCACATTCATCATTCGATTCATCCTCTCGCCTCTGATCAGCAGATCAGATCTGAAGAACACACGTCGTGCCAAACAGATGAAGAGAATCCTGACGGGCGGAGCAGAAAGATGAATGTTTATATAGGAGATGTTACTGTTTTGATTCAGGATCCAGTTCTCTCCTCCTTATTTTCTTTTCATTATGGTAAGTGATTTCTTTCAATTCCTCAGAAGGTTTCATCTAGAACACCTCGTACATTCACAAAGGATATAAGATGCACTTTAAGTTTTCATTTGTTTGTTTACACTGATTGATTGTAATTTACAGTGTAAAAATGCCTGTCCCTTTGGCAATCGGGTTCAATTATATATCTGCATCCAGTTTTATTCAGCACAGAACATCTGGCATTCATAAAATAAATAACTGGGCAACATTTGCATAAATCTAGACGTTTAAATGGCGTTTATGGGCAAAACATGCTGCCAAAAGTAAATCCGTACAAAGCCTGAAGTGCGAAGAAGCCAAAAAAATAGTTTGGCCTAAACTTATGATTCATGTATTTAAATTACATATACAATTTCCATCCATTTGGATTTTGCAGTTTTATCATAAACTTAATGTGATGCATATTTGTCAGTCACACATAAATGAAACTGGTCTGATTTTTATAATAGTAATAATAAATACACAAGATCAGTTTTTATAATGTTTTTAATATATTTTATACGTTTACATATCATCAATAAATTCATTTAGTTTTAAGCTCATACATTTTAACAAATGAAATACTGATTGTTCCACAATTAGCCATATTTCACCGTTCATACTTTTTAACTGAATAAATGTAATTATTAATTGTTCAATTGTCACAGTGAACAGATGTATGCTGATTCCAATCAATTTGAATGAATGCATTTTGAATTATTTTTTTTTAAATAAAAGAAACTTTATGCAAATTAAATACTGCTTTTTGCACAACTAGCCATATTTTAACAATGTTCATACTTTTTAACTAAATACATTTAATTGTTTTGCTGAGTCTGAACAATTTGAATAAATGCATTTTGAAATTTAAATAAATGAAAAAAAATGTAAAAGATTCAAATAGCTATTAATAATCTATTTTAGTTTTTTAGTTCAGAAATCCTGTTTCATTTACTGTACGTCTGACTGAAAAATATGCATCACATTAAGTCTATTAGTTCATTTATGTTAAAAGACTGTAATCCAAAATGGTAGGAAATGCAATTAAAATGCATGGATCTTAAATTTAGGCCTACATATTTTGGAATGCGGTCCCCATTTAGTCCATCAGCGTCTCAGCAGACGACGCGGCTCCGGGGCCAGTGAAACACGACTCCATGTGGTGTAGCGCAGGGAAGAGTTTGTGGCCTCTGCGTTTCTGAGGGCATGACCTCTCTGAGGGAGAGCACATGGGATCGTGCGATGACTCCAGCCTGGAATACCGACTGAGAAAAGCATTCGGGAGGCAAACAAACTGCAGATGTTCAGGACCCCTTAATGCAGGGGCCAATTTACACGTCCCTGCTGGTGACCTGCAGGCGTCTTTTCTTCAAAACTCTCTTTGTTTTGGAGGTACAACAAGATGCTCATGAGAAATAGGTTTATGTAGACAGGCTTTTGACATGCAGCAACTTGGCAGAATGTATTCTGATTCTACCCTTTTTTTAAACATTGGTGATGAACTGCTGATTTATCGGACGTAACTCTGAAAAGGCAGGAGAATAGTCTTGTGTGTTCAAGTAAATCTTTTTTAAGGTCGCAAACATTGCCAAAAGCATCGACTAGTTCTTCCTCCGAGCGCTCATTGCAGCAGTTGGGGATCTTGGAAAGACAATAAAAAACTGCATGCACTCGGACACCCGGACATTGCATAAAACCTGCCGATCAGATCGGAGCTTGCCATTGTTTTGTGTACAGTATCCACCAGATGGTCCTTAGCATGGTTTACTGCGGATTTCGCTTCGAATTTTGGCCGGAGATAGTGGAGTGACATAAAAATGCGACGTATTTCATGCAGTAGTCCAGAGGTTTGAGCTCAGAGCTTGTGTGTGAAGGTTCAGTGACCAGGTGGTTTCCTTGAAGTTTGCTGGCAGTATCGCAGGTTCTCATGAACTTAATGTCTTAATAAAGTCACTTTGGATAAAAGCATCGACTAAATGACACGTAATGTAATCAGGCAGCTGTTGAGTCTGCGGGGAACTGATTTCAGCATGCCATCTGTGACAGTTTTAAGAAAACCTGATAATTATTGGAGGCTGAAGTATTTTTTCCAACATCTGAGTTACATTTCCTCTCTGTTTACGTTCTTTTATTGCCAATCTTTGTCAGCCAGCCAGATGCTTCGTCCGTCCCCTGCAGACTTTCGCTTTTGACCACATGCAACTTTTGACAATGAACAATTATGGCGAACACTCTCCTCCACTTTGTTTAAAAGCAAGAATTTGTTTGCTCATGAAGAATAGCGATTCTTCATTCATCGCGATCCGAATCACGTTCAGCTGTTTTACACACATTTCTAAGACCATGTGTTTCAAAACACACATCATGATTGTCACAAGATGAGCCTCACATGCAGAGTTACAGTCCAAAGGGGTGAAATTCACGAAATCTAGAAATAGGCTTCGTTTTTATTATGCAACATGCAGTGCATTTCTTTTTTCTTTTCATTTTGGGGTAAATTTATGACCTAGGCTAACACAGCAGTAGAGAATATAATTATAAAGAATAATTCATTCAGATGCTCTTAAATATGCACAAAAAAACTAATCATATCTATAAATCTTCAAATGTGCTTGATATTTCCTTTAGTTAAGATAACACATTCCATACTGGCAGATGTGCTCTGGAAATTTAATAATTACAAAAAACATTGCCTTTCCAAAGAAACCTCTCATTCATTAGCAGAAGAAAAGCCTTGCTGGGCTTCTGTAAATGTGATGTTTTCAAATCCCAGATGAGCCTGGAAATGAATCATCTTGCTCATTTTATGAAAAATAAATTTAGTGTATTATTTTTATTTTAAGTGAGGATATTAGTGATTTATAGAGTGATATTTTCCTCAGTTCCTAACCCATTAGTTGGAAATATGTGGATTGGAAAGAAGTGGGTGAGATGCTTTATCAAATAGCATACAATAACAAGGAAAAAGTCTATTTCATTAATAGCACTTATGAAATCTTTTGTTTATAGGTTTGGATCCAACGCGATTGCAATTCCTTTAGTTATAACCCGGATATTTGCCAGAGTTTAGGCCAGTCCAATTTAGGAAATATATTTCTGCTGTGTAAAATATTATGATTAATTTCTTTTAATGCATTGAACATGATTTGCTCATAAAAAGTCAGTTTATTTGTTTGTCAAGGTAAGCATGTCTATCACTATTAGTCATACTAATATACTGTTGATGAAGGATGTTCTAGTTTTGCATGTGTGCCATGGCATCATTCAATATCAAGTATGCATGCACAGAATAAATATTAAAATTGGGTCTATAACTTATCCCTCACCGAACATCAATAATACCTCAAATTACGCTGCTTTTGAGGAGGTGCATGTTGCTTTAAGAGATCGGATGAGTTTTGCACGTGCAAAGCATCATTCACAAATTGTAGAAAATGAAAAATCGAGTTGTTTAAGGTTAAAGCCCAAAGGACGAACTGCATCCATTACCGCAGGAAAACAATTCTCAGTACTGACAGATGATATACAGGACTGCAATTTAC
Organism: Sinocyclocheilus anshuiensis; assembly: GCF_001515605.1. NCBI lineage: Eukaryota > Metazoa > Chordata > Actinopteri > Cypriniformes > Cyprinidae > Sinocyclocheilus > Sinocyclocheilus anshuiensis. Next base: position 1,407,458 of record NW_015547712.1, read on the forward strand.
ATTAATACGGCAAAATCGCACTGTCTATTACAAAAAACTAGAGCAAGATGTGTGAACACGTGGAATGTAATCATGAAATAAATAAACAAACGTCATTATGTTGTGATGAACTATCTAGATCTTATTTAACCAGTGAATACAATTGTATAATAAGAAATAATGACATTTAATATGATATTTTTGTTGCATCTGCAGCCTTATAACAGCCAAATAGCAGCCTAATCTCACTTAGGCGCTGTTTACACATCTGTCTGGAGTGATCCGATCACATGTCTGCTGAGACAGATGGCTGTTTACACCTGGTACTAACATGTCTCAAATGTTTACATTGTTCTAGATTGAGAGGTTGCTTTCATTTAAACTGGCAAAGTTTAATTGCATGTGAGGTGAGTCGACGCCTGCGGTGTTGATGCATCAAGATGCATTAGCGTTTACACTACACATGCAATCTGACCGCAACCTCAGAATGTGATCCATTGGATGCAGATTTAGAGCTGACTTGTGAACAGATAACACGCACTGAAAACAATTGGTGTTGGATTTACTTTGTAATTATTTGTGACATATACTAGCAGTTTCTGAGTGGAAATAGTTTTAAAGAAATGGCAAGTAACAATTAATTAAGCGTCAAATGTTGAAGAGAGACAGACGTAGTATTTGAAGTGGTATTTTCTTGTAAAATATACTCCAATAACCTTTGACAAAAATCTTTTTTGACAGAGCAGAACACAACTCGTGTCTTTCTTGTTTCTCTTTCAGATCAGCTACTGATGAAACAACAGTTTGAAAAGACTAATAAACCTATGACCCAATTTCAGTGGAACAGCAATTAAAAATATCTGACATTCAAAACCACATTCAGTACTACGGTTATAAATCTTAGAGTTCACTCAAAAATGAAAATTTGCTACAAAGTTACCCTCAGGCCATCCAACATGAAAATTAGTTTGTTTGTTCATGGGAACAGATTTGGATGAATGTAGCATTCCATCATTTGCTGAGCAGTGAATGGGTGCCGTCAGAATGAGAGTCCAAACAGCTGATAAAAACATCACAATAATCCACAAGTAATCCACACCACTCCAGTCCATCAAGTTATGTCTTGTGAAGCAAAAAGCTGCATGTTTGGAAGAAACAAATCCATCAAGACGTATTTAACTTCAAACCGTTGCTTCCGGCTAAAATCCATAATCCATAATAACACTTCCTCCAGTGAAAAATTTGTCTTGTCTGACTCAGGAGAGAAATATAAGTAAAGGCATTCCAAAACCATTCTAAACAAATATGTGGGTGGATTTTGATGTGACTATCACTATTAGTCATACTAATATACTGTTGATGAAGGATGTTCTAGTTTTGCATGTGTGCCATGGCATCATTCAATATCAAGTATGCATGCACAGAATAAATATTAAAATTGGGTCTATAACTTATCCCTCACCGAACATCAATAATACCTCAAATTACGCTGCTTTTGAGGAGGTGCATGTTGCTTTAAGAGATCGGATGAGTTTTGCACGTGCAAAGCATCATTCACAAATTGTAGAAAATGAAAAATCGAGTTGTTTAAGGTTAAAGCCCAAAGGACGAACTGCATCCATTACCGCAGGAAAACAATTCTCAGTACTGACAGATGATATACAGGACTGCAATTTACATTAATACGGCAAAATCGCACTGTCTATTACAAAAAACTAGAGCAAGATGTGTGAACACGTGGAATGTAATCATGAAATAAATAAACAAACGTCATTATGTTGTGATGAACTATCTAGATCTTATTTAACCAGTGAATACAATTGTATAATAAGAAATAATGACATTTAATATGATATTTTTGTTGCATCTGCAGCCTTATAACAGCCAAATAGCAGCCTAATCTCACTTAGGCGCTGTTTACACATCTGTCTGGAGTGATCCGATCACATGTCTGCTGAGACAGATGGCTGTTTACACCTGGTACTAACATGTCTCAAATGTTTACATTGTTCTAGATTGAGAGGTTGCTTTCATTTAAACTGGCAAAGTTTAATTGCATGTGAGGTGAGTCGACGCCTGCGGTGTTGATGCATCAAGATGCATTAGCGTTTACACTACACATGCAATCTGACCGCAACCTCAGAATGTGATCCATTGGATGCAGATTTAGAGCTGACTTGTGAACAGATAACACGCACTGAAAACAATTGGTGTTGGATTTACTTTGTAATTATTTGTGACATATACTAGCAGTTTCTGAGTGGAAATAGTTTTAAAGAAATGGCAAGTAACAATTAATTAAGCGTCAAATGTTGAAGAGAGACAGACGTAGTATTTGAAGTGGTATTTTCTTGTAAAATATACTCCAATAACCTTTGACAAAAATCTTTTTTGACAGAGCAGAACACAACTCGTGTCTTTCTTGTTTCTCTTTCAGATCAGCTACTGATGAAACAACAGTTTGAAAAGACTAATAAACCTATGACCCAATTTCAGTGGAACAGCAATTAAAAATATCTGACATTCAAAACCACATTCAGTACTACGGTTATAAATCTTAGAGTTCACTCAAAAATGAAAATTTGCTACAAAGTTACCCTCAGGCCATCCAACATGAAAATTAGTTTGTTTGTTCATGGGAACAGATTTGGATGAATGTAGCATTCCATCATTTGCTGAGCAGTGAATGGGTGCCGTCAGAATGAGAGTCCAAACAGCTGATAAAAACATCACAATAATCCACAAGTAATCCACACCACTCCAGTCCATCAAGTTATGTCTTGTGAAGCAAAAAGCTGCATGTTTGGAAGAAACAAATCCATCAAGACGTATTTAACTTCAAACCGTTGCTTCCGGCTAAAATCCATAATCCATAATAACACTTCCTCCAGTGAAAAATTTGTCTTGTCTGACTCAGGAGAGAAATATAAGTAAAGGCATTCCAAAACCATTCTAAACAAATATGTGGGTGGATTTTGATGTGACAACAGGAGATGGACTTTTTCACTGGAGTAAGCATTATTATGGATTATGCATTGGTATGGACCAGAGGTTACGGTTTAAGGTTGAAACACCTTAACGATGGATTTGTTTCTTACAAACACACAGCTTTTCACTTCATAAGACGTTAATTGATGGACTGGAGTGGTGTGGATTACTTGTGGATTATTGTGATGTTTTATCAGCTGTTTGGAGTCTCATTCTGACTCTGATGAAGAAACAAACTCATCCTAATCTTGGATGGCCTGAGGGTCAGTAATGTATGTGCAACAGGACCGCACACTTGTGTGTGTGTGTGTGTGTGTGTGTGTGATTAATTCAGATTATCTATCTATCTGTGAATTTGCCCATCCATCCATGCAAAACATCTACCTATGTCTATCTATCTATCTATCTATCTATCTATCTATCTATCTATCTATTGTGAAATGTTATAGGTTTCACATGTGTGACCAAGCATTCATATGTAAGTACTTACAGTATGTTTCTGCCCAAATAACAACAGTTTTCCTCTTTATTTTACAGTAATATTTTTAAATTATGGAATAAAGATGCAGTTTTACATCAGCATGCTGAATGTTTTTAATCCAGATACAGAAGTCTACGGTCAATAAAAAAAAAAAAAAAGAAAAAAAAGTAATTTTCCCAGCAGCTAGGGTGGATTTTTCCCTTTGAAAGAAAAAAAAAGTGAAGCATTGGTCAGCGAGGGAAGAGCATTTATACTTCATTTCCTGTGTACCATAGTCAAAGTGGAACAGTGAAACAGACTTCATAGTGTGTAACATCCAATAAACAAGCCAACATTCAGTTCCCATGTTCAGAAATTTGGTCACTGGATATCATCAATGAAAGAAAAAATGATTCATTTTTACTGTGTGTGGAATTTGTATAATTCTGCTGGCCAAAGCACGCCAGTGGTTTTTGGGACGCGCTGGTTGCTTGTTTGAACCCCCGTGTCTCTTAGGACGATCTCACACTTCAATCCGCTTGACGTCAGTGTTTGTTGGGTTAGTGCGAATGCAGTTTGGTTGATTCTGGTGCATTTTGCTATTTATTTTGAAACAATCCATCCTAATTTGCAGAAGTAATTTATAATTTTCATTTTCGTATGCTACTGATCACCAGGGTTATTATTAATGCTTTCTTTCCTTTGCATTTTCTTTCACACTTTCTATATTTCATTTCTTTCTTTTTCTCTTTCTTTCGCACATTCTTTCATACTTTTGCAGTGTCTTTTGCATTTTCTTTCACACTTTCTGTATTTCGTTTCTTCCTTTCTTTTGCACTTTCTTTCTCTCTTTCTATCACACTTTCTTTTGCAATTTTCAAACTTTTGCACTCTCTCTTTCTTTTGCATTTTCTTTCACACTTTCTGTATTTTGTTTCTTTTGCTTGCTCGCTCTCTCACTTTTGCACTTTCTTTTGCATTTTCTGTAGTTTCTCTCTTTCTTTCACACTTTTTTGCACTTTCTTTGTATCACATTCACTTTATTTCACACTTCTGCGCTTTCTTTCTTTCTTTCTTTCTTTCTTTCTGTATTTAATTTCTTTCTTTCTTTCTTTCTGTATTTCCTTCTTTCTTTTTCTTTAATTTCTTTCTCTTTCGCACTTTGACACTTTTGAACTTTGACACTTTATTTCACACTTCTGCGCTTTCTTTCTTTCTTTCTTTCTTTCTGTATTTAATTTCTTTCTTTCTTTCTGTATTTCCTTCTTTCTTTTTCTTTAATTTCTTTCTCTTTCGCACTTTGACACTTTTGAACTTTGACAATTTTCCGTTTTCTTTTGTACTTTATTTCAGCTTAATGTATTTTGTGCTTTCTTGCGTTTCACAGTTTTGCATTTTGTTTTGCTCTTTCTTTCTCACTTTTACTCTTTCTTTCACATTTTCTCATTTTCTTTCTTTTGCACTTTAAACAACTTAAACTCATTTAATTTCTGCTAGTTTCAAAGCCATTTCATGTTTTCATTGATTTTAACTTGTACTAAAATAACTAAAACTGAAATACAATGTATAAACACTAGACATATTATTTAAAAAATCTAAAACTAATAAAAATGACAAACTTTCAAACTAAACTTAAAGTGAAAATAAACATTCCAAATATTGATAAAAACTAGTCTTTTGACTTCAAAATTTCTTGTTTAACTCAGTGTATTACTTAACTAAATTATTTACAAAGCTATTTCTTACTTAGTGAAAATTGTTTCAACAGCAATTTTTTTTCAGTGCAAGTAGCCAAAAACCAGCAGGTAACTTGCTACATCATTTTTACACAAGTTGTGTAAGAAAGCAATGTTTTGATTCAGACTGGATTAAAACCTCAAAGTGAACTAGTCCTTTCTGAATAGGCCTGTGGAGTCCCAGCACATCCTTGCCGCATAATGTTTGGCAGGCTAATCAAAGCCTCCTCGCATGCTGAACTGTCCCATGTGCTGCAGTTGGGATGGTGTGAAGCAGAACGATGATTTCACAACTGATACAAGACTACATGCCTCTGATGTGCTAAACCAACACAAACACATCAACAAGCACACATGCAGACATTGGGTTGCACGTTCACATGCATGCATACTTCTGAACAAATCCGCCTAATCCCTCCTTTGCTCAGGTATGCTTGACTGTTTGCTTGAACACAAAGAGGAGTATCTCATCTTTCACCAGTGTGTTGTCGTCTAATGTGAAGGGGATTTACCCTGTTGAGTGCTGATAGTGATCTGTCATTTACAACATGACAGGGAAGAGTGTTCTAGCAAGTACTCTCTAACAGAATACGCTTTTTGAAATTGCTATTTTAATGCACAACAGTAACAATGTAGCTTAAAAACACTACAAGTTTGTCACAGTATATCAGGTTGTTCAGAAAAATAAATGTCATAAATTGAACAAAATAGACCTTGTATGGCATTTAAATTGATTTAATTTAATTTATTATTATTATTATTTTTATTTTTTTATTTTTTTGAAGGAAAAAACATTTAGGTATAAATGTATGTAGTTAATTTGATGCTCATTAATAATCATAAAATTAAATATTAAAAATACAATAAAATAAAAATGTAGTAATATTTTATATTACTTAATGTTTATAATTAATATTTTAATAATAAAAAAACTGTACATATGAAAAAGTACATCAAATAATAATGTAGCAATATTTTGTTATTTCAAATAAAATAAAACGTTTAAAAATAAGTTGCAAAGTATCTTTCCCGGCATCAGGCAAGTTTCATCTCCAGAATGCCAAAGTCTTAGCAGTTGTCAAAGCTTAATGTGTTTTATTGCCAAAACTGTTGCATGCATTGAGAGGAATTTACACCAAGCAGATGTTCCTAAAATGACTTTACCACAAAACGCCTCAAGGGCCATAAATGTCTTATTTACTCATTCAGCCCACTTTAATCTTTTATATTTACAGTCAACTTTCCTGAACAAAATTCAAAGATGAAAAAAAAAATCACAAAAATCTCCCATCAAAAGTCAGTTTTATCTCTGATGTTGCTCCTGAAAGACATACAGTAATAATAAGAACTGTATGTAGTTTTGACATCTGAGCAACATCTGAGATAAAACTGATACTCATACATATCCAAAGTTGGATGTGGGATTTTCCTGGGCATCTCTGCCTTCTGATCATATAAAGGCATTCCATCGCACAATGCTTGGAATATGCGGTATAAAGAAACAAACTGCTTTGCAGGTGTACGATTAATCAACAAAGAATTCTGTGGAGGATAGAAGATGCTGTGCAATGCTGCCATTTGTGCTGAAGGTGTAAAATTATAGATGAAAAAGCGCAAAAGTAATGTAGGAATTCTTTGCTTAAAAATGAATGTTTATCATCAGCTGTGGATGTCAGGGATTTCAGCATGACTTCAAGTGTCATTTTTGCATTTTTTTGTAGTAGAAAGATGGAAATTCCAAATGGAATGGACTGCAACATAAGTCTCCTGAGCTTTAAAAGAAAAATATTTGGGCAAACTCAATAGTTTCAGTTCACTTATGTAAATGTATTTCATTTGATGCTGTCATTGTAATTGAGATCATTGTTGCCGTTTATATATTTGTTTCTAATTAATATTTGCATTTTATAATTACATATAAATCTAAAGTATAATTCATATTTTAATTTTAAAATTATAAACATGAAACAATATTAAATATTAGCATATTCTATTTTAAGTCATATTTATCTTTAAATTTTTAATTGAAAAATTACATAATAAAAATGTATTTATAGTTTATATTAAATCATATTTAAAATAAAATTTTTAATAAAAAATACATACATGAAAAATCACACAAAAATAAAAACTTGTAATATCTGATATTACTTGATATTTATATTTAATATTTGATTTAAACATAAAAACATCATAAAAATAATATAGTAGTAAAATTTAATATTTTTAATATTTATAACTAAGAAAAGGAGAATGTTTTAAAAAAAGTTACAAACATTAAATATTAAATCAAAATAAAACTAGTAATTTTTTACAATAATTATTTAAAATTAAATATTCTAAATATGAAATATTGTATAACAAAAGTAGTAATATTTTTATATTGTAGTAATATATTAAATAAAAAATATAAACATGAAACATTGCATATAAATAAAGTGTTAATTTTTATATTAAGTAGTATTTATAATTAATATTTTAATTAGATAATAAACATTAAAACTTATGTTAAATCATTTATTTTAATAATATTCATTGATATTTATAATTCATATTTTACTGTAAAAATTATAAATGTGAAAAATTACATAAAAATGTATTTACATGTAATTTCAATCTAAAATAGGTAACTCAACAAGTCTGCTTATAGCTAGCTTTTTCCAAGTGTTGTTATTTAACATTCCTTGAACTGGCACATTAATGTTAATTGTTCTATCATCATATTTTTGTCTTTTTTGTCATTTGCCCATACAGTTGCTGATAAGTACATCCACATTATTTATACTTGCGGAGCAATCCGAGAGTAGTTTACAGTAAACATTCACGAGTAAGATACTGAATCTAAATCTGAAGCTGGGACAGACTCTCCATGCTGTTTACAGACATGTCTACATAACCGTCCCAGCTTTACCACGCAGAGGACCGTGGCTCAAGTGTTGAAAGTGACAGCGCAGTAAATCAAGCTAATTAATGTCAGAGACACAGCGAGAGAGAGGCTTCATGTGGTCGCCACTGCTCTCCCTATTTCACTTTTATACTCTCACATGACAGTTGCCGTGCTAATTTAGATAAATTGCCATGAGATTAATCAAAAACGTGTTCCTGATTTCTAACTCATCTCAAAAACACTGATAGAGAAATCAGACGGTCTGAGATCAGAACACAGAGCGCATTTGAAAAAGATGAATCAGACATTTTATAGGGTTAGAGGTTCACTAAGTATTCAGATTTGGCATGCATTTCTCCCCACTTTCTTTGTACTACAAGTCATGCTATTATATTTCAAAGTGACTGAACTTGTGTTCTTCACCTGGCGGACGATAAAACAGGCGAAAAATAACAGACTTACTTTGAAGGAGGCAAGCAGGGTCAGAAAAAATGAACAAAATCCTCCACAAATTCAAGATAAATGTGCAAAAATTGCCCCTGCACAATTAAATCTATTATGGATGTAGAGATTCAAATGAAACACAATTACATGCAGATCTGCGCATGTTCCTTCAGATTGCTTTTCACCCGTTGTTTTTTGCAGCGTTGCGACATCGTAACCAATCACACGCGTTTCTATTGAGCTTATGAATGCAATGGCCAATCAGATGCGTTTAGATTAGTCAGCGCTGAAAACGCTGGTGGTCTGGTGAGTGTGGGCGCGCATCATAAGCAACCAAGTGCAGAAATTATGTAAGAAACTCATTTCGCAGCTTTAGTGATTATAACGGGAGTTTTGCAGTTGATAAGTCTTAGATGAATCGACATGCTTGTCTGTGTAGCCAGAATATAATGTGACGTTTCCCAAAACACAAAACGTTTTACTATGAATCGATATTAATAATCATTATTACAATGTGAAGAGCAATAATTGACAATAATGATTTTTGTCATGATATTTCAGCCCTACCCTGTAATGAGTTTTAATTTAAACAGTTTCTTGTTCAATGGTAAGTTATTCTGATTGATTGAATTGGTTAATTTGTTAAAGTATTTGACATTAAAGACAACACACATACAATTAATAAGGTACTTTTTTTTTTTTTTTTTTAACTGCCCTTACAAATGTAAAAATGCCCCGGAAATCAATTCCAGGCAGCAAATATTGCCCCTTAATGGAAAAGTTCATTTCTGACCCTGCAACCAAGCCATATTTACAGACCAGAATTGACTGGAACCAGTCAGAAGACTTTAGTGAATGCATAGCAACACCCTAGAAACGGTGGTTTTTAACTTTGAGTGCACTAACACTAAAAATCTTTTAAACTTTGTTTACATGTGTTAAAGATTGTAGAGTCTCTTTTCATCAATTATTAGATTGGAAATCTGAGCATCTGGCTCCGGTAAAGTTTTCTTGCTCTGCATGTTGTTTCCATGTTAGTCAAGCGATGCCAGCGCATGACCGTTTAAAGTGCCATAATTGCTCCTGCTATTGTGACATCATTCAACTAATGGGGAGCTTAAAGAATTAAGAAGAACTATTTCTGGCCGTTTCCCCCTCATGACTTCATAAATGCTGCATTTTTATGAGTGCTTCTGCAGCCTCAGGAAACGGCGTTTTATTGTAGCAGTTTACCAACAAGGTTTTATATGAGACTTCATGGAAAATGGCTCTTCCAAGAATGCCAAGTGATTCACAGTTGTGTAACGGCATTCAGATATTTGACTACATACCAGCACTGGGTGATTTTTCACTGAGTGTCACTGGAGGTTTCATAATGTATAACTGTCTGTCTGTCTGTCTGTCTGGCCACCCATCCATCTATCTATCTGTGCATTTGCCTGTCCATCCATGCATCTATCTATGTCTCTGTCTGTCTGTCTGTCTGTCTGACCACCCATCCATCTATCTATCTGTGCATTTGCCCATCCATCCATGCAAAACATCTATCTATGTGTGTATGTCTGTCTGTCTGTCTGTCTGTCTTTGCAACATTGACACTGTTTTTGAACAATGTCTTCTGTAGATCTACAGATAAAAGACAGATAAATATATTCAAGTCACAATACTTTATATATCAATTTATACAATGCACATGGTTTCAAATCAGCTTTACAGCAAGAAACAGAAAAATAACAATGTTAATGTTGCAAAATTCATCAATTATGAAACATTTTCAATTTCAGCTGGGAAGTAGATCTATAGAAGACATTGATTCAAAACAGTGTCAATGTTGCATAGATAGATAGATAGATAGATAGACTTCATAAACACTGTAAAGGAAGCATTAATCATTGATTTAATACTTTGTCTGCTTTTCGTTTCAGAGGTGTTTTCAAGAGAGGACAGCTAATTCTGAAAAATGGTCAAAATCGAGCCAAACGCATGAATGTGAGCAGACGTCCGAGCTAATGTCTAGGATCAGGAGTCTTTTTTGTGTGGTAAGAAAAGGAAATTGCGCCCCCTACCGATCCGAACTCTGCTTTCTGACTCTGTTCTGAGCCAGAGGCTTTTCTCCATCAACATGAACGTGTGCCAGCACGCCGCTCCTAAATCAGATGACCTTGGCACCGGGACACAGCCGACGGCCTCAGAGCCATCCATCACACCGCAGACAGACCGCCTGTCACTCTGTTATCATGTCTCTGAAAACTCAGACTGATGTCTCAGGGAGCCATATGGAGAGGAGATCCAGTATTTACTCGGAGAGGAGCTGTGATTCATGGCTAAGTGATGTGAGTTAATGAGTCTTGAATGAGACAGACCTCCTGTACGGCGGTCATCCTTGTCACTGAGTGTTTTTGTGAAGGTTTCAAGGTTCGCCTGAGAGAGCCAAACGTCCTCGGTAATCGTTTGAAGGTGCTCGAGGTGTCTGTCGGCTCTGTGCAAACGAGAGGGAAGTGAACACATTCCATAGTGGTGAAACAAAGCTGTTTTCCCAACTACTAAAAGTGTTTACAGATGTGCCGTCAAATTTTACATCTGAAAAGTCATCTCAGCACCGAGTACTCTTAAATATATAACATTAAAAACACTGTTGCAAATCTGTCACCGGACACAAACGGCTTTCCAAGAGAAGAAAACACACGCACAAACACTAGCTTAACTCGATGAAATGTAAAGCTCTGTGACACAGCGATCTTCATTTGTGCTGTTTTCTTAGGTGCTGAGAGGGGGTGGAAAATAATCGTAGCACATGTCCTCAGACTTGTGCATGGAGACCAGATGCTGCTCCAGCAGGACTGTGTCTGGGATCGGGCCTGCTGGGAATCGGTTAGTCGATCCCATACGCACCATAAGGCCCTGTGCACACCTGGTACTGACACCGGGTGATCCGAACACAACTGGACGGTGCTAACTACAGGTGCAAACCGAGCCAAACATGCTTTCTGATCTAAACTTTCAAACTACATGCAGAATTGCAAGTGAGTAAGTGCACTGAGTAATTGAATCAACAGTTATAATGCATTATAACACTTATCTATTCATTGTTACATTTTTATTTTTAAAATTTTGCATCTATAGTATACATGCTAATTCATCCTGGAAAACTGCTTAAAAGGACAGTTTACGGTTTAAAAAAAGTAAATTATTTTAATTTTTTTCTTTATTATTTATTTATATATCTAAGTATTGTTTTTCGTACATTTAATGCATATAATATATATGTAGTTTATTCTTTTAAAAAGTATACTATTTTTTATTATTTATTTATTAGATTTATACATTTAATTATATATACGTATTGTATTTTCATGCATTTATTGCATATATATTCATAGCATTATATTTTATGCTTTAAATGCATTATAATTAGTCCATTGAATAATTCAGGTATAATGCATTATAACTAGGGTTGCATAGGGGTGGAAAATTTCCGGTAAATCCCTGGAATATTCCAAAAAATCCTGGAAAGTTTCCAAAATATCTGGAATATTTCCTAAATTTACCTAATTATAACACTTATCTATTCATTGTTACACCTTTATTTTTAATGCACCTTATAATGTATTGTATGATCTTATGCACACAGTTTTAATTCATTTTCATATTTATCTGTTCATTGTTTATCTATGCATTTAAAACATGACAAACGATATAATGCATTATAATTAACATTTTTGCAATGCCAGAGTTTTCGCTGGCATTTAAATGGCACAATGTAAATCGGTGTGCAAAACTGCATAACTTTCTTTCAAAATTGTCATGATTTATCATGCATGAGTCTTGAGGACACATTAAACCAAATAATACAAACTAGAAATATAGATGTGCTTGTATAATTACAGTACATTGTCTGAGTCTCAATAACAAGTCAGTCGTTTCAGAATGTAAATGCATTATTCTCATTGACTCTGAAGGCTAGGTAAATATTAGGCTAGACAAAGTAAACATAAAATACCGGAATGATTTTGTATTTCATTGTGATTTTGCAATGCCTGGCGCAACTGAGTTGATTCGTGCCAGGTCAACTCAAGGTCCACTGCAACATAGTAGCCGAATATTGATGATGACAAAATCAAAAATGGGAGGTTAATGGTTGTTGAAGCAGCTGAAAGACTGAACACATGAACAGACTGTGAGTGACAGATAGGGAGCGAACAATACGCGCAGTAAAGAACAAGCGGTTGTGAAGTGCATGCTGGACATGGAGACTGTGTAGGATTTGATGTTTTAATCAGATGTTTCTGCAAAATTGATATACGGAAAACAGAAAACTGTCCCTGTGGAAAGGGAGTGGAAATTGTGTTTTCAGCCTTGATTAGTTTAATTGTATGTGCTGAAATGTGGCTTATAATCAGGACTGTCAATGCTGAAACCCAAATGATTATGTTACTGTGTCAGACAAAAGCAGTAAATAGACTAAACTTGGCTTTAGAGGTAAATATATTCTTTATGTCCTTCATGCATTTCATTTAACATGACTGTCAAACTGTCTTCACACAGAAACTGTTCTTGCTAGACGTTGCACAGCATCTATTTTTCAGCATTCTGCGACTTCAGTGCTGTACTCGACCCTTGTTCTGTTTTGCTGCGCTCCGTCTAGCTGTTTTTATAGTTTGTGTATAGTTATGTGGATGATTTTTCATGCAAAATCTCAGACAAACAGATTCCATGTTTCATGCAGACTCGACAAATGGTGTATGAGGGCCAAAAAAGAAGTGGAAGAGAGTTCAGCAAACGACCTTAAATGACTCCACATCAGTCGGGTAAAACAAACATGTCTTCGTCATTTTTTTGGCACAACAGAAACAAACATAAAATCTATTTCTATGTAGTTTAGATGAAGGCTACTATATTTTAACGATGTTCTTGGAATAAAAAATAACTTTAGATTCTTGAATGTGTGAAGTTTCCTCATGAGATGTCTAAGGTATTGAGGCATTAATGGTGAAGTGAGTAATTTCAGTGTCATGGAAATGCAAAAATACTGACCTGAGATTAATTTCATATTATGAATCTTATCAGCTTGACTCGTGAATCCTGACTGATTTACTGATCATCAAGTGTCGAAATGACCAGTTGGCACAGGCTTCTACTTGCTTTTAAAGTCTGGATATATGCCAGGTTATAATGCCCTGCTCTATAATTATTTGATAAATTACTGCTGCCATTCATTACTAGAACATATATACACTAAGGTCAAAAGTTTGGGGTCGGTAGGATTTTTTAGTTTTTAAAAGAAGTCTCTTCTGCTCACCATGTCTGCATTTATTTGATTAAAAATACAGTAACAACAGTAATTTTGTGAAATATTATTACAATTTAAAAGAACTGTTTTCTATTTGAATATATTTTACATTTTTATTTATTCCTGTGATGGCAAAGCTATTCTTTCTTTTGTAATATTATAAAAGTCTTTATTGGTTAGTGACTGCTGAAAATTATGCTTTGCGACTTGCAGCCTTGTCATTTAAGGATAAGTGACTTCTTTCAAAAACAAAACAAAACAAGACACAACAAAACACAACACAACACAACACAACACAACAAAACAAACCACAACACAACACAACAAACCAAAACACAACAAAACAAAACACAACACAACAAAATCAATGTTGAAAACTGTTGTGCTGCTTCATATTTTTGTGGAAACCTTGATAGTTTTTTTCAGGATATTCTGATGAATAGAAAGTTCAAAAGAAGGTTATGTGAAACAGAAACAGGCACGTGCACACATAGACATCAAAGGGAGCTTGGGCACCTGCCCTTTTTCTTCCTCGAGTGCCCTTTTTTCTGAGGAGTGTTTTTTTTTAAATAAATGAATATATGTATATATGTGCCGTGTGTGTCAAACTAATAAAAAAAATCAAAATATCAGGTCGGGTGAGGAAATGTTGAGACTGTTGAGTTCCGATGCCTTTCACCCCTCCGCGCAGTCGCAGCACAGCAGTGTAACACACATTGATCCGGCACATGCACATACAGACAGGCAGAGAGCCGCAGAAGTGAAGCCCTCCCTCACTTTCTAGTTATGTTTGTCTTGGTGTGGAGGTGAGCGGTGATGAACAAAAGACTAAGCTACCTGTGCCTCGGATTTACAGCTAATTACCCAAGACCAGTGCGTGTTCTGTCACTGCATGATTCAGTTTATTAAAATGCATTTAGAATGATCACAAAATTCAAGATATGGGGGCAGAAATGTAAATATTTATATAATTTCATATAGTTAATCAGTATCATGCAAAGACTGACGTTTTTTCCACCAAAAAGCAGAATGATTACAAATGTGATATTGATTTTATACAGCAGTTCAATAAACAAGAATTTAATATTAAGACACTTACGTTTTAGACACAATATTGATTGTTTTTGCTCTATTTTGCCAACAAATATAATTACAATTTGCATCTCTGAGCAACATGACATTGTTTCGTTCCTGAATGAATCAACCGTTTAAATGATTCGGTTCAGTCGCAATGACTCACTTATTAACAGTGACTTGCTGCCACCTACTGGTGGTTTTAATTTCACATTTAAAGTATCTTCATTTTTTTACAAAATTATTTCAAATATCAGTATTCAACATTTTATGTTTAAAATATCAAAACAGTATTAATGCATTTGTAATTGCAGGTTAAAACATTCATGCCCTGCATTAAACAGTGTGTAAATGCATCTAAATGCCCCTTCTAATGCAGCTTCTGTGTTTTCTCTGCATTGCAAAGATGAATTTTGTCAATACTGATTTAATTTGCTTGGTAACTGACTTATTCTAATTGACTGATTCAATTTAAGAATTTTACTGAAAAGATGATGCACACTTTAGAAATGGCTTTATAAAGGTAAAAATTCCCATAAAAGGTCTAAATCAATTTAAACTTATTGGAAAAGATGAATTTCTATCATTGCTGTGAACTCACCACAGAATATGCAGAATATCAAAAACTTTAGGAGTCAGTTGTCCACGGTAGTTCTTAAGATATCAGCACAATAACACACACAGCAAAATATCATCTAATTATCCTTATCGAGAAAATCCCAGAAAATATTGAGATATATTTTTTGTCAATATCGCACACCCCTAATATATTTAACGTTTTGATTAGAAACGCCCTTTTTTCCACTTGTGCCCCTCAAAATGTCTGTGCACGTCCCTGAACCGAAATATTTAATAACATTATAAATATCTTTCACTTTTGATCAGTTTTATGTGGTCTTGCTAAATAAAAGCTATACCCCAATCTTTTGAACAGTATACATTATACAATTCATTTTTTCCTTTATGCAGGTGAAAACTGCAACTGTGGCAAAGAAAATAGGGCTGAGTTTTGTGTATAATGAACCTAATTAAATTAGAAAGTTTTGAATTTAGTCATGATTTGTGCTGAAATGCATGATGATTATTTAATGTAAATGGCTGTTTCATAGTAAATGAAAAGGATAGTGAAAAAATTTGCACAGAACTGGTGCAACCTTTAAGTGAATTCACTCCTTAAAAAATCTTTTTTCTTCTTCTTCTTCTTCTTCTTCTTCTTCTTCTTCTTCTTTTTTCCCAATGGAAGTTGTGGTTCTCTCATGATTCTGAAGAAAACACATTAGACAACTAAACAAAATCACATGTAATTTTAGAATAAATGATTCAATGACTCACTCAAGATGTACAGTACTTATTTTATTACTGGATGAATCAGCGTTCTTGAACGAATCTCTTGTATGATTCAAAGACAAATACATTTTAACAAATCTTTTTTCTTCTTCTTCTTCTTCTTCTTCTTCTTCTTCTTCTTCTTCTTCTTCTTCTTCTTCTTCTTCTTCTTCTTCTTCTTCTTCTTCTTCTTCTTCTTCTTCTTCTTCTTCTTCTTCTTCTTCTTCTTCTTCTTCTTCTTCTTCTTCTTCTTCTTCGTCAAGTCCATTCCACCACGGTCACAGCAACCAGATATTTAATTTACTAGCAACTAGGAAAGTCGGACAGCACAGACGTTCCGTTCTACATGTTAGCAAACACTCCACACAGCTGACTTCCGTTTTCACTGACATCTTCAATTGCTTTCTTTCTCTAGCCGCTTTCCTCTATTTGAGTGCCCTGTGGAAATCAAAGACGTCAAGTGAGAACGACTTCTCAACATTACCATCCTTGGCTAGTGATGGAATACAACCTCATTTCAGACTCCATAGATTCATTTCACTTTCCAAAACAAAGCAGCAGATCAGTGATTCCTTTTCCTCTTTGATACTGCTTTTTGATTTCGTGAGGTAGTGCGATTAAAGCGCAATGGTGCTAACTGGCTTGATTTTCAGAAGGATTGAGCTTTGATCGATACACTTAAGCCCGGGTTGGCCGAGGAGATGCAAGCATGCTTTTTCAATGAGATGATGAAAATAAAATGAGATTTTTGGACGTTGATTAATCAATTATCAAAGTAGTTGCAGCACTACTGGTTGGTTAGGCAAAGGAACGCAGGTGAATGGCTGCAGAGGAAAGTGTGATCTGTTTCAAATTCAGCAGAAACTCAGACCTTCCAGTTTACGAGCTGTTACAAAAGGAAATGCATTCTCCTTTTAAATGCATTGACTGAGACTGACTAGAAACAGACGGTTGAAGAGATTAATGCTTCGCAGGCAATGGTTAGGCAACAAACGGGATTTCAGATCTGATATTTGTGCTGTCGTTAATTTATATTTCGATTGTGAAATTAAACTGCCATATTTGCTTGGCAAGAGTGGCCCATCATTATGGTAACATATTGGTCAGTGATGAGACGCTCATTTGTATGATTCATTTATTTATTTAAGACATTTCAGGCAAAACCATTGTTTTTTCAGGCATGGGTCAATTTTGAGATTTTGGGCAATTTTGCTTTCGTAACTCGACTTCTTTCAAACCAGTGGAAAGAAAACATCCAAAATACACAGTTAAATGGCCGTTTTATTACACTTTATATATTTATTACAATTACAATACATATTTTAAAGGCAGTTTTCTCAAGATGATTTTATCTAACCTCTTTTTTTCCTAAAAAGTGGTCAAAATGTATTTTTTCCTGGCTGTTGTCAGTATTTTTTTGATTTATTGAGTCATAAATTCAAGATGAACAAGATTCAACAAGATGAAGAAAGAATTTTGAACCTGGCTTTATCCAATGTTCAGATTTCTGTTCTAGAAATGTAAGCAAATTAGTGCACATTCAATAAAAAAAAAAAAAACACTTTTCTGAAACCTTGTAATACAAATCAGTTGTCTTAATGTACTGTTTTCAATCAAGTATGGTGATATTTTTCAGTTAAACTCTAAAAATGTGTAAAGAACGACTTATATTGTTTGTAATGAACATGCTTTCAGTTTCTGATTCAAAATTCACTTTGCATTCCATTTGATCATTTTGTGGGGCTTAAAGTAAAAAAAATGTCTACTTGGTGTAACTGTAACCTGGTCTGCAACCCATTTATTTGTAAAATATATCATATTTTCATGTTCAGAAATTCCCGAAAGCCATTTGAACGGTTAATAACTTCTGCAGTTCCTGCCTGGATTCCCCACTGCTGTCCAATGACTTCTGTACTAGAACACAAAGCAGCAGTAAACGGTGGGAATGAAGTCAGTGATGGTTTGTGGTAGTGCCGTACCCTGTAAATCATGTCATTACTGCCACTGTGCATCAGTAAAAGCACTAAACCCTTGAAAACGGCACAGAGAGAAAGAACTGGAACATCCTTGATTTACAAGCAGACTCTAATACATGCTTAAAATTCTTCAGTTTGTACTCGAGATCGAGTCTTATAAACAAACACATAAAGTTTAATGCTTCCCGGGTAAATGTTAGCATGACTGCTGAGTGAGCTGACATCCCTGCTGATACAAGCTGTGTTTCCATGACCTGTCGTGCCCAACCAGCACATGCTGGGATCGACGCCTTGACCAGATGCCAACGGCTGTTACACAGCCCAAATGTGCCATTAGTTGTTTAGCAATCAAGCATCATTGTGTCATATGAAGCTTGTAATACTTCTCTGAGGAAAATAAGGAAGAATGTAACATTAACTAGACTAGATAGAAGAACTAGACTAAAAGAATTGTTCACCGAAATATGATTCCTGTTTGTCACTTCCTGTTTGTTGCTGCCGTGTGTTTTGAGTTTGAGCTCCGTCAAGTTAATTCTTTGTCGTCTAATTTTTTTATCTTAAAATCAATTTTATACACAAATATGAAAATTTGTTGAAAGAGTTTGCTTCTTCATTTGAATGGATTTGGAGAAATGTAGCATTGCATCACTTGCTCACCAACGGGTCCTCTGCAGTGAATGGGTGCCGTCAGAATGAGAGTCCAAACAGCTGAAAAAAGCATCACACTAATCCACAAGCTGTGTGTTTGTAAGAAACAAATCCATCAAGATGTTTTTAACTTCAAACTGTCGCTTCTGGCGAAAATACCATAGTCCATAATCCATAATAATGCTTCCTCCAATGAAAAGTCCATCTCCTGTTGTCCTTCACATCAAAATTGACCAACATATTTGCTTAGAACTGTTTTGGACTGTTATCACTTGTAAACTGTTCAATCTGTGCACATTTCTCTCCTGATTCGGACAAGTTTAGAAAGCAGTAAAATGGATAGAGGACTGGTATTTTGGTCAGAAGTAACAGTTTGAAGTTAAAAACATTGTAACAATGGATTTGTTTCTTACAAACATGCAGATTTTCACTTCGTAAGACATTAACTGATGGACTGGAGTGGTGTGGATTACTTGTGGATTATTGTGATGTTTTTATCAGCTGTTTGGACTCTCATTCTGACGGCACCCATTCACTGCAGAGGATCCACTGGTGAGCAAGTGATGCAATGCTACATTTTTACATGTCCAAACTACTAAACTTTATCATTTCTGATTTATTTTAGGAAAAAGTCAGAATAATTTCTTTATCAGCACTATTAAGAAATAATTTTTGAGCTGTAAATTAAAAACTAATTTATTGGTGGATGTTTTTCAGTCTTTCTGCTTGAAAATGTAATGTTTCACTTAATGTTTTTTGCCATTTATTTTTATTTACTAGCAATTTCTGTGTGAAAATTGTTCATACCTCAAAAAAAAAAAAAAAAAAAATTCAGTAAGGTACAAAGGATCAGATTTCACACAGTTCAATGTTCCATGGCTGTTACAACATTCCTGCATGACCTCTGTGACCCCGCATGTTTGCAGTGGAATAGACTGTTATTTGGAGATGAATAATTATGCTGTTTCTGTTCTTATTTAGGATGCTGTGTTTGTGCACATGCTGTGTCGATCGGCCGTGTCTCACCCTGCTCGATCGTTCACATCTGTGGAGATGAAAGGCGAGGGATAGAAACGCTTTCATATGCCAAAGGAAGCATTTCATTGCACGCTGTGCAAAAACAACAAGACTACATGTGTGTATGTGCATCACACTCCAGTATTTGAGCCACCCAGACAGAAAAAGAGCCAGTCAAGAAGGACAAGGTTGCATCACCGTCCACAGGCTAAATATATATCATACGGGTCATTCCCAGGTACAAAAGTTCAAAAGTTTGGATCAGTAAGATTTTTTTTAAGAAAAGAATATTGTTATTCAGCAAGGGCCCATTAAATTGATCAAACGTGACAGTAAAGACATTTATAATGTTACAAAAGGTTTCAAATTATGTTGTTCTTTTGAACTTTTTGTTCATCAAAGAATCCTGAAAAAATAACAACTGTTTTCATCATTGATAATAATGAGAAACATTTATTGAGCAGCAAATTAGAATGATTTCTGATGTATCATGACACTGAAGACTGGAGTAATGATGCTGAAAATTCAGCTTTGATCACAGGAATAAAGTACATTTTACAAGATATTCAAATAGAAAACACTTATTATAAATTATAATAAGATTTCAGAATACTAGTTTTTGCTCAAACAAATGCTCACTTTTATTTGATCAAATAAATGCAGCCTTGGTGAGCAGAAGAGACTTCTTTCAGAAACGTTAAAAAATCTTTTATGAAATTATTCCAAATTTTTGAATGCTAGAGTATGTCTAAATATATTAGATATATAATGTAATATTACACTGTTATTTCATTATTAGGAAAACTGACCATTTATTTGGACATTTTCAGTAATAAATGTTTTGAATGCATCGATTTATAGGTTTTCTTGGGCCATCAATCTCACTTATTAGTCATATTGTTAGTCTCGTAATATTTAGAATAACATATTATTTCTCTTAATGTATTACTGTCCCAGTCAACAATTTGATCTCACAATGATGTCACCATGAGCTCACATGATTCTCATGGTGTGGTCACAATGTGTGTGTCACAGTGAGCTAAAAGTGTAACCACACAGCGCACTCACTGTGTGCTCATACTATGCTCCCAATGTGAGGTCACTGCACACTCACTGTGCGCTCATACTGTGGTCACAATGTGAGGTCACTGCACACTCACTGTGCGCTCATACTGTGGTCACAATGTGAGGTCACTGCACACTCACTGTGCGCTCATACTGTGGTCACAATGTGAGGTCACTGTTACTCACACTGTGAGGATCACAGTATGAGGATCGTGTGATGTCACTGTGATCATCGCATGATCACACGTGTTTTCTGTCATATTCTGCTTTTCCAATTTCAGCCAGTGACATGATTTTTGATGGTTAAACTAAGAAGTCGATGTTTTGTTGGTTAGCATGACACTGTTCATCTGCTGGTAGATGTTGGAACAGCATCTTTCTCCATGGATGGCCATTCAGCACAAACACAAAGGTGTACTTTTCAAGTAATGTAAGTGGATCATCAAGCATTTTGACTGTTGTATAAAATATTATGTTCCATCAATCAAACTCTGCCTGCAGTGTGATAAGAGATGGAAACTTGGCTTAAACATCCAGTGTCTAGTGTATGAAGAGAGATTGAGCACTAGAAACAGAAGTTATTGATATAAACTGTGGTAATATTTATTTTGTAACCAGAGATCTGACCGTGGAACAAGGCGAGCCGTCTTCTGTGTGCTAACGTCCTGCGGTTGCTTTGGAGAAGCAGGCGTTTGCCAGACGACACACCTAATCATTTCTTCTGCTCGAGTCAGCATCTGACGCAAGTGCAAAGTGTTTCTGTCAGAAGATAACAAAAGATCACAGGCGATCGTCTCCTGCAGTCTGACTTTAAGAGTGCTCCAAATGCATCATCATGCCATGTTTGTGCTTCTGTTGTCTGTTGAAATGGTGTCCAAGTCCAGTGAAAGCGTTCATGCATTTCTTGGAAATGAGCAGGATTTTAATTTACAATGAACTCAGTAACTGAGAGTCAATGTGTTACAAGCCAAATAAAACTCAAAGCACTTACAGAATGAACAAATATAAGGCACTGATTATGCTAACATCTTTTTATATATATATATATATATATATACTTTTGAAGTTATTTTTTGCTTTATTTATTTTCAAATTTTGATGTCTATTTATTTTTTGTAAGCCATCTAAATATGTGGTGGATGTTTTGGGGTTCAGCATGGCAATCTTTTTTATTTCTATACA
>NW_015547712.1:1429539-1429771 GCF_001515605.1 Sinocyclocheilus anshuiensis
CTTGAATATTCTTTTCTTTTTTTTTTTTTTTAAATGTTTGTCAATTTGTTTTTATATAGCTATCTGAAAATGTAGACATTTTATGGTTCTTTTTGGCAAACTGTTTATTTCTGTACTTTTTTTCCCCAAAGTTTGATGGCAATGTTTATTTTTAGAAAGATATCTGAAAACATGGGGGATGTTTTGTGATTCTGCATGACAAACAAGTTTTTATTTCTAAATATTGTTTATT
>NW_015547712.1:1429894-1473086 GCF_001515605.1 Sinocyclocheilus anshuiensis
ACATACAATTATTTTAATTTTGATGTCAATATGTATTTTTATAAAGTTTTCTGAAAATGTGTTGGACATTTTGTGGTTCTGCATGTCAAACTGTGTTTTATTTCTATACATTTCCATATTTTACATTTTGATGTCAATATTTATTTTTTATAAAGCTATATGAAAATGTGGTGAACTGTGTTTTTATTTCTGTAAATTTCTTTTTAAAATTTGTATGTCAATATTTACTTTTATAAAGCTAGCTGGAAACGTGGTGGACATTCTGTGGAGCTGTACAACAAAATTAAAATCTGTTTTGACAGCTGTGTTAATTGTTGTGACAAAACTGTGCTTAGTTTAGATAAATATGTCTAATCAGTTGAGAAAAACAATGTTGCAATATTAAAGCTAAAGCCCAGATAGGGTTTAAATGCATCTGTGATCTTTCATGTAAAAAGTCCAAATCTATACACGCCTCAACCGAGATCTGACGCAGATCTGAATTATACAGCACAGCTGTAGATGAACATGTGGACAGATCCGTACGTGTACTTGATGATTAAGAGCTTTTTATGCCTTCTGGACTGTTATCAATAAAATATTTAATAAACATGGTAACAACACATCCTTAAACAGCATCGGTTTCAGATTTCGCTTCCTTGTCTTGACCGACATCTTTCATCTTCTGCCAAATTTCTGCACAGAAATGTTCACTTTAACTTTGCATGCAATGTATGCATCAATTTTTAGTTGTTCTAAGAAAGGACTTCCCGTACATAGACTTGCTTAAAATACACAAAGACTTTGTATGTGGAGACAAAGTAAAGGGAACTAAAACTAAATGGTTTGTTAAGTGGACTCCCAATAACATCTAAAAATAACAAAAGCTGAAAGTAGTGCAGTCATACGAGCGTTTATGGTGCATTTCTTAAGCCATGTTTGCTGTAGTTAGAGGACTGAACTTTATTCCCGGTCTCATGAAAATGCGTATAAATAGTAAGCCAAATAAAAATGAAAACTCGTGGTACTGATACGCAATAATGGACTTTGGCGTGCATATAATATGCAGTTTTCGCGTGCATATGATACGAAATTTGTTGGCGTACATATGATACGCAGTTTTCGCGTACATATGATACGCATCTACCCCACGACCCTAAACCTACCCATCGCGTAGCATATACAAAGTCCATTTTTGCGTATCAATACCACGAGTTTTTGTTTTTATTTGGCGTACTATTTATACGCACTTTCATGAGATCGGGTTGGCAAAAAGACACGTGAACCACAAGCTGAAGGTGGATGTTTGTACAATTAAACTAAAAGCCCTTTTACTTGTTAAAAAAAGTCCAAACTATCAATAAGACGACAGAAGGCATGAAGTAGATTGTGTGCAACAGGTTTTTCTGCAAAGTTTTGATCATGTTGATCATTTAGAGGTAGGGTGGCCATATGTGCCATTTATACGGGACACGTCCTGGCCAGGATTTTTATATTGCCTAAAACATCCAAAGTAGTTTAACCAATAACATGCAGGTATTGTACGTAATCGACCAATCGTGGCGTGCCGCGCGTGAGAAGGTGAGAACGATCAAAGCGATGCAAATACGCGCATGTGTTTCTTCTTTCGTTCGTTCGACTTGAAGCTGCGCGCCGATCATTGTATGACACCAAAGTACCGCGAGAGCGATATGAAAGCATAAGGAGCCGTCTGCTCTGCTCTCTATAGCTCTCGTGAAATAATGTCATACAACGATCGGTCTGCACAGTGCAAACAGCCAAAACCTGGATATTTTAGGTAATATAGAAATCCTGGCAAGGGTGCGTCCAGTAAAAATGGCCCTTATGATCACCCTATTTAGAGGCCTTAGAAATTTGCATATCAAATATGATACAGAACACTTTGTAAAATTACTATATATTAAGAAATTTTTTACACAATTTGAATAAAATAGACTCATTATTTTGAGATAAAATGGTTAATTATTGTTTACCTTTTCACAAAAAAAATCACGTTTGCATTCAAAAGGACACTAACATCTATTATGCTAGAAAAAATACTTTCTCATGGAAGCCCATTTCCGCCACTAAATAAAAAATGTAATTGTGACTTTTTATCCTGCAATTCTGACATTTTTCTCAGAATTGCAAGATATAAGCCCGTAATTGCAAGTTATATAGTCAGAATTGTGTGATATAAAGTTGCAATTGCGTGAAGATAATTCAGAATTGCAAGAAAAAGTCAGAATTGTGCCAGTTTATGTCCCGCAATTCAATCTTTATAACTCACAATTGTGAGTTTACATCATGCAATTGCGAGAGAAAAAGTTGGAATTGAGAGTTTGTCATGCAATTCTCAGAAGAAAAAAAAAGTCTCCGAGATTTCCGATAGGGAAACTCGCAATTGCGAGAAAAAAGAATTGTGAGATAAAAAGTCATTAGTTATTTTTATTCAGTGGCAGATGGGCTTCCATATTATTATAAAAACACTGTGATACTTTATATAAACACACACACCATAACTAAGTCTCCACCCTAACATCCAATCTACTCTTTAAGCAAAAGGCACGACACAAACATCGAGCACTTCCATTGTAATCAACGACGCAGCAATGGTGCCAAACTAGACATGTGTAAAGCAATTATTTAAATGATGCATTTAATGTTGCATGCTCTAATTGAAAACATATTCTCTAAAAATGAGCTGTGACATGACAGATCCATTTTTATCAAGTTAAATGGGCCTTTTAGTAAAAACGGCGTGTGAAATCTGTGAAACAGCAGGATTTCTGTATGCTGTTTTAATGTCTTTATTCCTTAACGTGTGAACGTTTGGGTGAATTAGACTTCGAAGCGCTTACAGTAACACAAAACTGCATGTTATATTCCACGTCATTTTCACGTCCGAGAATTTGCTTCTCATAAAAACGATTTGTTTGAGAATAAATCAGTAATTTAGCCATTTAATACTATGTGAACTAGTAAACATAGCAAAAGGCCAAAGCCAGCTTAAGAGCAACAGTGGCATTTGCAGTATTCAAGTGTGTGTATGTGTGTGTCTGTATCTTTCATGCTCCAGAACTCATAAAACCATACATCTGCTGCATAAATTTTAATGAGTACATGGCTTGAAATACGCTGATTATCATGTTTTATTTCCTGGCTGAGGGATATTTGTGGAGAATGCACGGTTTTGCCTTTAAGCTATTGGCACATCTTCGCAACAATTAAAAAAAAAAAAAAGGATATAGGTAGTTTCCCAAGATTTCACTCGTGTTAGAAGGAAACAGTTATGTTGTGCATCTAAAATATCCTAAAAGACTTTAGGGCCTGTTTCACAATGCAAACACTGTTTTTATTTTGGTGCCCGTTTTCACAGGTTGCTTTCACTACCATAAAGATTGTAATAATTCTCAATAGCTCATTCCTTACTATTTGCAATTGCTTCTGAATCACTTGATCAAACCACTTAATTTGCTTTATCAAGTCATACATAAATACTGTCTGGGCACAGAACATTTGCATAAAAAGTCCATTTAAACAAAAGATGTTTCATTGAACAACCTTAAATCTAAGTTATTGTGTCTGATAACATTTAGCTAGCAATAGTGCATGGTTGCATGCTGAACATTTCACTAATTACTATGCATATATGGGATAAACAAGTCAGACGAGACTGAATACAACTGACATTGACAAAAAAAACACAAAACACAGACAAAAAGACACCATAACCTAAGCACAAGTGCCACGCAACCACAAAAACACAACATAAACGTATAAATCTCCAACACAACGGTGTCCTCATTGACTAAAACTAGAATTATTTTTTAATTGTTAATTAAAATAAAGGTGAAAAAATACATTTTAAATATCAGATTAAAAAACACGTAGAATTATTCATTGAAATATTACCTTGGAAATTAACCAAGGTTAAAATTAAATTAAAACAAAATTAATAGCTGAATATTAAAACTGAAATAAAAAATACATTGAAAGTACTTGGAATAAAAAAAAAATAGTAAAATAAAAGCATGTAACAAAATTACTAAAAATTTAATTAAAATTAAAACTGAAAATATAAAAAGAAAAGCTAAAATTCAAAATATTAAGAAAAACTATTAGTATATAAATGAGTTGTGTCTTGACAAAATTTTCAAGAATTATGTTGTTTAGCTCATTTGAATGAAGTAAACAAGTCATGAGTCCAGTTAAGCATCAATAAATGCTCTGTTCACTAAACCTAACACTATTAAAAATTGTTTTCAGTGATTGGAATAAAGCTAAAATAAAACACTATATAAATATTAGATGTAAAACATGACAAACTTCCAAAAAAAAAAAACAAGACATTAGAAATGTTGCCTTGGCTGAAATTAAACAAGTTTAAATTGAAGTAAAAGTTAAAATATAAGTAAAATAACTCAAACTAAAACAAATACAAATTAATTAAAGCTTTAAAGAAATATTTTAAAAATAATTATAAAACGACAAGAGCACACAACAAAAAAACATTAAAACAAACTTAAAATTTAAATGAAAACTGGCAATTAAAAATAAAAGCCAACTGAAACGCTATACTAAAATACCATTGATTGTGAAAGTCGTCTAGTACTCTTCAGGTGGCTTTGCCTTTGACAGATTATTTGCAGTAACAAAGTGACCAGAAGTCAGTAGCATCAGCGTTTATCTTTTTGCAAAACTGAAGCTTATGCGAACTGCCACCCAAATATCACTGTATTCATCACTCGCGTCGGAACAAACCCAACAGCACAGCCACCAGGAATGCCCCTTATAAAACAGCAAGAAAAACGGCCCCTGTAAGGGAAGTAGGAGGTTAAGGAGACCGACAGACAGGATTTGTGTGCTGGCCTGATTAAAGTGCTCCGATAATCCACCTCAAAGTGCTCAGCGTCAGAACACGGCCAGCTGTGAGGCTCCATTTGATGAATTACAGGGAGTTTAAACTCTCTTAAGTAAATGTAAATCTTTCTACCCTCCCTACAAAGATCCCTTCAAGAGATGTTATATCATAGCAGTGATTGAATTTGCATCTGGTGGGTGAGATGCATAATTTTTGACCCGGACCAATTCATTTATCACTCCACTGGCGAATGCAGACTGCTGAAACAAGGCAGTGCAAAAGTTATACGCTGCCCCTTTAAATTTCGAGGCCTACTAATGGATTTTTAGCACAAGCAAAATAAGAAAAATGACAAACAATATATAACCTACAAAACCTACTGTACTGTATGCCAAAAGTTCATGACAATCAATCCAGCTAGTGCTGAAGGTCTTCTCATAAAGGTTCAGTGACGTTTAGATGTGGTGAGTTATTGAAGGCGTTTCTGCTACAACTCTTGAACATCATATGGGAATAGTGTTCATAATGTAGGATGCAGCTGGTCTTATAAAAATGACCTCATATTCATTT
Source organism: Sinocyclocheilus anshuiensis (assembly GCF_001515605.1). Taxonomy (NCBI): domain Eukaryota; kingdom Metazoa; phylum Chordata; class Actinopteri; order Cypriniformes; family Cyprinidae; genus Sinocyclocheilus; species Sinocyclocheilus anshuiensis. The sequence goes on from NW_015547712.1 coordinate 1,435,308, forward strand.
GAGGCCATTTCACAAGCGTACACAGCAATCATTGAACATAATGAGAGCTATAAGGTATCTGCCCATAACAGTACTGAGCTCTCACCGCGTTTAACAGTTGGCAACACGCGTTACGGGCCGAACGCATCCTTTCGTTTTCTCCAAAAACAAGGAAACGGTTCATCACAAAATGTTCCTTTTTAAAATCGCTGAGGATTTTGTGTTCTTTACTCGAGGTTGACTGGTGTCAGTTTTGAGGAAGATCACAATGTGATCAACAAGTAAAACATCTGAATTGTGTACAATAAGACTAGGGATGTGCACTAAGAATCTAAAAGATTATTTTGATTTAGAATGCAGATGCAACTGCTTGGACAAAGCGTTGCATTGCCCACTGTCCCGCTGAACATACTTGAAGGAATGGTTCACCCAAAAATGAAACTTTGCCAAAAATGTACTCACCCCTCAGGCCAACCAAGATGCAGATGAGTTTGTTTCTTCATCAGATTTGGAGAAATTTAGCTTTCCATCACTGTCTCAGCAATGGATGCTCTGCAGTGAATGGGTGCCGTCAGAATGAGAGTCCAAACAGCTGATAAAAACATCACAATAATCCACACCACTCCAGTCCATCAATTAACATCTTATGAAGAGAAAAGCTGCATGTTTGTAAGAAACAAATCCGTCATTAAGGCATTTGAACTTTAAACCATTGCTTCCAGCTAAAATATGAGTCCTTAATCCATAATCACGCTTCCTCCAGTGAAAAGGTCCATCCTTTGTTGTCCTCTCAAATCAAAATCCACCCACATATTTTTTTAGAGGTGTTTTCATTTGTAATCAGTAATTGATCTGTGCATATTTCTCTCCTGATTCAGATTAGATGACTTTTTCATTGAAGAAAGCAATATTATAGACAGAGGCGGACTTGGTGATTTGGGGGCCCTAAGCAAATGTCAGGTATGGGGCCCCAAAACAATAACTATATGCTCTTTTACGCCTAACCCCTATTTTGCTTGCTCTCTCTCATATGTTATAGCTATAACTAGTTTATTCACCTCTTCACAACTTAAGTAAATAATTAGTCAACCTGATGCTGTTCAATCTAAAGCCATATTAGGCTACCTTATTTTTTTCGGATCACAAGAGAAGGCATTACAAAAAAAAAATGCTTGCACTTGTCCAATGAATGAATTGCAAACTTCTTTAAAGTCTTTTTACAAAAAGGATTCAAATGTCATAAGAATTATACCATGCATCTCGTTCCGTATTCCAAGTGTCCTTAAGGCATATAGTAAGGTTTGCAGAGAAACAAATTGAAAATGTAATCTATAAGGCTATTAAGAGAAAATCTCCAATCATCGCATTTGTGCATTTATACGAGTGCATGACAGTTCGCGCCAGCGCACCTAGGAAAAGCACACAAGAGAGTAATTTTGAAACAAAGACAAATACAATTATGACTTAAAACACAATACTTACTTTACTGAGGTGAAAATATCTGTTCTGAGACAGTCAGACAGTATTATACAGCTTAGAATGTGCGCAAAGAGCGCTCCGTCTACAATCACTAAAAGCTGTCACTCACTTCAATTCATTGCGATCTCACAGTTCTGTTAATAAGCTCTCTGCACAATGAATCTCTTATTTACATTGTATCTACACATTGTTATAATGAGAGGATTCGCGAGCTTGCAGAACTCAGCACCTGACAAAAACTCTGCGTTTTGAGTGGTGAGTGAACATTTGATGCTCTCCATAGCACAAATACATATTGGAGCGTTTCCCAAACATGGTTTGCCAATATCAGATGGGGCCCCCTGATTTCCCGGGGCCCTAAGAGGCCGCTTACCTCACTTATTGGTTAAGTCCACCCCTGATTATAGACAGAGGATATAGAGGATTCATATTTTAGCCAAAAAAAAAAACAAAAAAAACGATGGATTTGTTTCTTGCAAACACAGATTTTGGCTTCACAAGACATTAATTGGTGGACTGGAGTGGTGTGGATTACTTGTGGATTATTGTGATGTTTTTATCAGCTGTTTGGACTCTCATTCTGACGGCACCCATTCACTGCAGAGGATCCATTGGTGAGCAAGTGATAGAGAGCTACATTTCTCCAAACTAATCTGCATCTTGGATGCCCTGAGGGTGAGTAGATGTTGAGCAATTTTTTTAATTTTTGGGTGAACCTTTCCTATAACTTACCTTGTTTCACAACTTCAAACTGTTCTGTCAGTAGCTGAACTGAAAGACAAAAATGGGGAAGAGTTACTTTGAAAACTCTCAAATCATTTGTAGTTGGAATCTAAAACAAATTAGATTTTGTTTGAAGATAAGTATTTAAGTTTATCTGAATGTAACTTTCTTTTGCTTGCTGTTTTAGTTATTTTTACCCTCAGTGTAGCAGCTTGAGTTTGGAAATGCAAAATCACTGCAACTGAACAATCAATTCTGACATGGTTTGCCAGTAACAAAATCTGAGGATAAACCTCGGCTGTAAAGTTGATACAGTTTCTCCAGTCAAAAATTAGACAAACTTTCATGATTTAACGTATCCCAGACTAACTTCAGGTTTTAGTGCTACATGTGTTTTCAGTTGTCCTGTTTATGTTGCATGTTTTTTTTTTTTTTTGCACTTATGCAATGCTTTATGCAGCTCTATTATAATGAAAAATAATAGTTTTAGGAAACCAGTAAAGCTCATGGGGCACTCGTATTCTTCCTTGAAGGTTTTTGGGCATAAAAATTCATTACCTCACATTACGTGTTAATGGTTGACTAAAGTTTGTTCAGAACACCACAGATGACATATCGTCAACGATTCTGCAATCGACAATAATACTCCAATAAACAGAGACTGTAAAATTCTTTAAGATCAATATACACGCCCTATTGTCTCTGTGGTGTAATAAATTTGCCCAGAGTATTTTGCATTAGCCATAAAAGATTTTCAGGCCACATTAATGAGAAAGCAACTTCATGTTGATGCACTTGTAATGGTATAGGGACTCATTAAATTTCTGGTAATCATAAGATTGTGCGGTTGATTAAGTGGCCGATTAATTTAACTACAGATTTTGTAAAATGTTAAATGCACTTCAAAACAAGCAATACCACAGTAGATCTGCAAAACTGCTCAGTAAATGTGGGAGGTCCGGCGTTACACCGCAGAAATTCTCTGAATTCATGTGAATTGTTATTTTATGGCCCCTTCCATGATGTTTGCCTTCATTCCCACCTCGTTCTGTTCTCTGATGTAAAGCTTCTTGGAAAATGCAATTTTACTGCGTCAATGTGATTTTATGTTGCTCTTATGTATCCATTAACAACTGCAAGGCGTGGAAAAAGACAGACTTGTTAAAGCGGGTGTTTCAATTTTAGAATTTGATTTGGGATCAAGGTTCCACTTCAGAACACTGACATTCATTTTGTTGCTATATACAATGGGAAAGTCTTAACAACTCCAAAAACATCTAAAAATCAATCGATTTCTAAAATAAATAACAATGGCTTGCAGTATACATTACCGTTCTAAAGTTTGAGGTTAAGGTTTTTGATGTTTTTGAAAGAAGTCGCTTATACTCAGCAAGGCTGCATTTATTTGATCAAAAATACAGCACAAAAGAGCAATATTGTGAAATATTTTTACAATTTAAAATAATTTTTTTCTATTCTATTTCTATTTTCAATTCTATTGAAATGTAATTTATTCCTGTGATGCAAAGCTGAATTTTCAGCATCATCACTCCAGTCTTCAGTGTCACATGATCCTTCAGAAATCATTCTAATATGCTGACTTGCTGCTCAAGAAACATTTCTGATTATCATCAATGTCGAAAACAGTTGTGCTGCTTCATATTTTTGTGGAAACCGTGATACGTTTTTTTTTTTCAGGTTTCTTTGATGAAAGTTAAAAAGAAAAAGTTACTTTTGAAAGTATTAACATTTTTTACCTAACTATAATGAATGGTGCTTCTGTGCAAACGTTTTGAGAGCATTATTAAGGGCCAGATAACTTTGCATGAACATTCTATTAACCTTGTTTTTAGAATGTCTGTTAACTTTAAGAAAACCTTGCCATAGTTCTAAGAACATTCCCTGTTAGCTGGGAAGTCAGAGCAGCAGAAAATTGCTTGCATATGATAAAAATATCAGTAAGGTGAGTCCACAAGCCAGTGAGTTGCGCAGAACAATACATATTATTACCCACAACCGCTCTACATTAGAAACAGACTGAGAAACAGCCAGTGGCTAGATCTCCATAATGAGTGTTTATAAAAGGGGGAGGCTTGTGCTTTCAGCGCTTCAAGCGTGTCAGGCGCAGTGGGGCGGAAAAGAAACCCTGAACTCCTATAGAGTCACCGTGGCCTTCGGTTCTTCAAGGTCAGCCAATCAGACAGATCTGAGCAAGCGTATGTTATGTCTAGAAGACGACAGGTGAGTCGCAGATATTCTCTTCCTGTCAGAGAGTGATGCGCTCGGCAGACAGCCAATGATGGAAGCCTTCTGAGCTACTACTAGAAAGCTACGGAAAATATCACTCCATACACCGAAAAGAAAATATTGAACAAACAGATATGCACAAGGGAATTCAAGCTAACCGCACGGAATATATTTCAAGTGATGCTCAAATTTGAGTTGTACAATCATATACAATGATCCAGAAACTAGCGCGCTCATATATCACACCCACAAGGAGGGCTAGAGATAAATATTGTGTAATTTCTGTTGCACCAAAGGGAATTGAGAAATTAATGACGGTTTTCAAACAAGGTTTTTCAAACACTTCCCCCATCTTTCCTCTATTGGTTGTGATGTTTCTACAGGTTTCTATGAAGTCAACTGGAGGTGAAGACTAGCCTATGCATACATTTTTGATATGAAAGAATATGAAAAGCTGATAATATACTACTCCATCTCCATGTAATCCAAAGGGTATAATGATGTACAACCTACTTTAACAGGATGATCAGGAGCCAAATCAAATAAGGGGTTTATTTTTCCATAAAATTCTTTGAGTTTAAATTATTTGATGTCGTCAGAATTAAGAGTGCAGAGTGACACGAGATGAAACACGAATGAAACAGGTAGGAAAATTGTTGAATGATTTTGACCGCAAAGTGTCATGAATGGTCAATCAGACAAGTAATACTATGAAAGTTGATTTGATATTTGTTACGTTCCCATGTCTAGGGTATAAGGGAATGACCGCAACATAGATGGTAACCCAGGATTTTTAGATGGATGGCTCTGAAGTACGCTACTGCCAAAACGGCACAGTGCAACTGGATTACATGCAAAACACAGAGTGCTTTTATTTACAAAGTAGAGAGCAGAAATAGTACGAAACATATGTACACTATGTACAAATATTTACAGTCTGGGTTTACACGAACACGGAGGGAAAGAACACGAGCAGTGCCAAAACAAAGAAACAAAAAGCACAAACTCTAGCTTCTCCCAATCCCCAGCTAAATTATCTGGAAAGAAAATACACACAGATCTTCGGCGCAAGAACGCCCTAACTAAGCCTATACTCTCTACAAACAAAAGTACATAGGGGTGGCACCCGCTCCTTACCTAGTGTGTCTAAACACTGTTACAACCTACATGGTGGACAATGTAAGTCACGTGACATACTTCCCTTTTCAAATCCCTCCGGTCGGATGTTACTCGGTTCAGGTTACGATTTGCCATCATGAACAAAATGACCAGCATCAGACACTCCAAAAGAGCATTACCAACCACCAACAAAGTACTACACTCAGTCAGAACAAACAATGGCAGCGGAAGGAACTCTGCTCCGTTCCGGTGTCAAAGGAGGCTCTTGTACTCTAAACCTCAATGCTGATTGGAGGATTCCACAGGCGTTTTAATTAAGACTGACAGGCCGATATACCAATGGCAGGATCCTAGGAGAGAGAGAGAGAGAGAGAGAGAGAGAGAGAGAGAGAGAGATAGGCAGAGAGAGAAGAAAATAGCAACAAAAAGGGAAAAGGACGGAACACCACACACAAGCAATGTTTCCCCATAACAACATTAGGCACGTAACAATATCAAATTAATTCACAGTAACACCATTAAAATGACACATTGATATTTTCTGCAAGACTTTCATAATAGTACAACAGTTTATTTATTTATTTATTTATTTATTTATTTCAGTGATGCCATCCCGAAAGAACCTTTCAATTAGAACCCTTCAATCTTAAAATAACCTTTTATCACTATAAAGAACCTTGTTTGGAATGGAAAGGTTCCATGAATCTTAAAGGTTCTTCATGGAACTATCAATGCCAATAAAGAGCCTATTTGTACCACATGACTAATCACATCCAAACCTGCAGCTTTCCAGATGAAGACAAGCCCTCTCTGATACACTTACACACAGAGATGCATCTAAACATCAGATGCCGTAGTGGGAATGAAGTGCCAGTTACACATACTGAATGTTCAGAATGACATACTACTCCTAATGTTTTTTCCGGTATGTATACAATATGCACAATATTAATATGCATGGAATTACTGGATACATTACTACATGAATGTACAGCATATATACAAATGAGCACATTGCATGAGACAATGTATCCCAGACTGCAATGCACTCAATATGAGCTTCAACTTAGAGTCTGACTAATGATCTGGAGGCATCATCAGTTGTGATTTTGTCACCTGTTTAAGATCAGACTGACAAAAGATGTCCTGTCCTTATACAAGAATAAGGAATGTCTTGAAGCTCAAACAGTGCAACATGGTGCTAGCAATACTGAGGCCATGGGTTCGATTCCCAGGAAATGCATGAGTTGTGTAGCTTGAATGCAATGTACAATAAGCCGTTTTGGATAAAAGTGTCTGCCAAATGCATATGTAAATGACAAATATGCAATACTTAAGCATACAATGGTTTGAAATGCTGATCATTACATAATTTACATTTTTGGATGACAGAAAAAACCTTTTGTGGAGAAAATACACCTAGCATGTCTCAAAATCCATTTGAACATTGCATTTCATGACTTCACGTCATGAAATGTATTAGATCTTCATCTGAAATCACATAATCTTTACAAACACCACAAAACATGAAGACACAGATTTCCAGCTGTCTGGTTCATAACCTCCACCCTGAAGAAAAAGCATGAACCTAACTTACTTTTGTTGCACTATCCCACACAGTGTTGGGGAGTAACTAGTTACATGTAACGGCGTTACGTAATTTAATTACAAAATAAATGTAACTGTAATCAGTTACAGTTACTAAAACTTGTAATCTGTAACCTATTACATTTTCAAAGTAACCTTCCCGACACTGATCCCACAGTCCTTTAGTGAAAGAGCACAATTTCTGAAAGAGCATCAAATATACAGAACAAAGACAGACGTGGAGAACGTCAGTTCGCAGCCAGAATTCCCTCTTTTCCCATTACGGGAAACTCCAGACATTTGCATAACCCACAAAGCATGCTGATGAACCGACACGCATCCATCCAAAATAGTTTTTCCATGTGCGACAAGACGTTTCTGAGATGTAATTCCTCAGTTCCTCAGTAAATTCTCCGCTGTCTGTTATTTTTTCCAATAACTCCCTTTTCCATGAGAAATCACGAGGAGCTACTCCGAAGACCTACAAATTACAACGGCGCTGGGTTATACTTAAAGTATCTAATGTATAAAACAGGCTTTATATTAATTTCAGCTCATTTTTTGAAAAATGAAGTCATGCAGAAGGGTGACGTGTGTATAATCGTCCCTGGAAGACCGTCATTATTCTCTGTGAAGGATTCCACTATTTCATCTGAGATACTGAATTGTGTGGAACATTATAATTGTATTGTGTATGACAGCTACATTAAATACCTACAGGTGTGGGTTTGAGTTTCAGTTATGATGTTGCTAAGGTGTTCTAAGTAGTTCTTAATGCACTGAAATTTGTGGTTGCTACTGGACCAAATCAAAATAACTCAAGGTCTCTGTGATATTCTGGTCTCCAGATATGGGTTGTGTCTCACCTTCAAAAGCAGGACAAGTCTGAAAGAATTTCAGCTTTTTTTTATCATCCACCAGGCCAAAATTGCATATGCAATCATATAAAAGAGTGACAGCACATGATTGCATTAGTTTAAGTCAAGTCAAGTCACCTTTATTTATATAGCGCTTTTAACAATACAGATTGTGTCAAAGCAACTGAACAGCATTAATTAGGAAAATAGTGTGTCAATAATGCAAAATGACAATAGTAAACACATTTTTCAGTTAAAGACAGTTCATCATTGAATTCAGTGATGTCAACATCCAGCTCAGTTTAAATAGTATCTTTGCAATCAAGTTTAGATCATTAACCCAAACTATGAGCAATAATAGCCATGCTTGCTTTAGCAAACACTACTAATAATGGCCATAAACGCAGGACTGTTTTAGCAGTATAGGTAGCTGTGGGGAGGCATGATCCTGGTTGTCTGACTCACTGCCTCTTTATGCAAGTTATTGAGTTTCCAGACGCGGTTGATCTGGGGTGAAATGTGGCAGTGGAAACATATCCTCCTTTCCCTGACGAGCCTGTTAGAATGTTTTAGCGAGAGACGCAGACAGACCGACAGAGAGGCAAGAAAGAAAAGATTATATTATGAGGGAAACAATATGCGGCCCTGTTCTGTGTCACCTTTCCAACAGAAAAAGCTTTTCTTTACACAACCAGCCTGACATCTAGTGGCGACATGCACCCCAGGGTCTGCTTTAGCGTATGGTTCTCATCATATGAAACAGTCTTTCCCTCATAGCTGAAAAATGAGCTCATGTTATTTTGGAATGGTTACGCAGGACGCTGGAAGTAGATGCCGTGCATAACGGGAACTGAGTGAAGATTCTGAATGGAATTATGTTCAGAATGGAATATTAGTGTCCTACTGTTCAGTTGACACTGTATAGGCTACTGCCTACTATGTTTTAAAAATGTTAAGTGAAACACAAATAAGTGCGTTAATCCACTATATGTGTATTTACACAGAGAGAGTATTATCATTATAATATTAAACATTAATTATATGTAATTAATTCAAATATTTAAATATTTCAGATTCATCTTCTTGCCTTATCCTGATTCTAAGCCTATGGACCCTTTTCACAAGACTGTGATGGCGCGATTAATGGTCATCAGCATCGTAAATCCTTGAAATCCTTTATATTTTTTTATAAATATATGGGGCCCCCTTGCTCTCAAAGATGATTTAATTTTAGTTTCGTTTTTGAATTTGGCCAGCGGTTATGAAAACATGAAAGATCATTTCTTTCTACGTAAAATTCAGTGAAATTATGTAATGTGAATGTTGTATAGTCTTGCTCGAGACTAAAAAAACAAGTTGAAAGTAGAGATGCACCGATCGATCGGCCAGGGATCGGATCTCTTCTCTCAGACGACCCCTTCTCGAATGGGAAGTGTGTCCAAACTTTTGACTATACTGTACTATAATATAGCGGAAATTGGAATCGGCCAAGAAAATTGCAATCGGTGCATCTCTAGTTGAAAGCGTACCGAGCCGCGGAAGAGACACTGTTTCTCAAGCGCTTTCTGCGAGTGCGTGTGCGTGAGAGTGAAACACGGACAAATGCGTTATATCGACGAATGCGATATATAGTTGAAAAGGTCTCAACTAGCATAATTGTTTCAGGACATCAAACTATACCAAATATATGTGAACAGTATAGGCTATACATGCGACTTTTGGGCTGCGTTTTGGTTTGTAGCTTCACCAAATATAGTAGATTGATAGCCCTTGCATTTACCATTTGCCATAGAATAGAAGCGCACAACTGGAAGATTGACACTGATCCACTGGGATCTTATTACTTATTTATTACTAGGGGTGTGTGATATTGACAAAAAATTATATCTTGATATTTTCTGGTATTTTATCAGTTACAATAATTAAACAGTTTTTTGCTGAGTGTGTTATTGTGCTGGTATCTTGAGGACTACCGTGGACAGCTGACTTCTAAAGTTTTTGATATTCTTCATTCTGTGTGGTGATCAGTTCACAGCAGTGATAGAAATAAATATTTTCCAATAAGTTTAAAATGATTTTTACCTTTTATGGGCATTTTTTTTTACCTTTATAAAGCAATTTTTTTTACATTTAATCAGTCAATTAGAACAATAAGACATTTGTGCTGTTACATGGAATACTTTAACCTGCAGTTAGAAATGCATAAATAATGTTTTGATATTTTAAACACAAAACGTTGAATACTGATATTTGAAATGATTTAAAACATGATCTGCTGTGGCTGTGTTTGGAATTATTTTTGTTGTCGAAATTGAGCAAAAACAATCAATATGCTGTCTAAAACGTAAGTCTCAATGCGCCTACCTGTTCTTTCACTGCATGATTCCGTCTAATAGGCCACATTCACACAGCAGCAGAATACGGTTGTCAGTCCTGTTTTTGAGTCCTTAATACAATTACGTTCACGCACAGTTCGGCTATTTACGGGCGTGACAACCGCATTCTGTAACCGAACTCACACCTGTACATTTTCAGGACTCACAACCGTGGATATTGACAAAAAATTATATCTTGATATTTTCTGGTATTTTATCAGTTACAATAATTAAACAGTTTTTTGCTGAGTGTGTTATTGTGCTGGTATCTTGAGGACTACCGTGGACAGCTGACTTCTAAAGTTTTTGATATTCTTCATTCTGTGTGGTGATCAGTTCACAGCAGTGATAGAAATAAATATTTTCCAATAAGTTTAAAATGATTTTTACCTTTTATGGGCATTTTTTTTTACCTTTATAAAGCAATTTTTTTTACATTTAATCAGTCAATTAGAACAATAAGACATTTGTGCTGTTACATGGAATACTTTAACCTGCAGTTAGAAATGCATAAATAATGTTTTGATATTTTAAACACAAAAAATTGAAAACTGATGTTTGAAATTATTTAAAGGAGTCCTATTATGCTTTTTCACTTTTTCAACTTTAGTTAGTCTGTAATGTTGCTGACAATTACGTTCACGCACAGTTCGGCTATTTACGGGCGTGACAACCGCATTCTGTAACCGAACTCACACCTGTACATTTTCAGGACTCACAACCGTGTTCTCGGAACAGGACTGGACAACTAGTTGTCTGTCACGTCATACAGTGCCAGAGAAAGCCGCTCTGCCGCACAAACGCGCGTCTACCGTGTGTTATGTGTTTTCATGTGTGTTTTCGGTAACTTATAGTGACGGAGAAATGAGCTGCGTGTCATCTGAACGTTTTAGATCTCGTCAGTTTTCCACCGGAGCCGCTCCCGTCAGTTTTGTGTTCTGCGCGCGATTCAAATGCTCTGCTCTCCACCCAGATATAAAAGTGATAAGACTTTCAGTTTTATGCACGTCGCCATCTTTGATTTTACTTTGGTCACTGTCGCTATGGTTACTAGTAAGGAATACGGGCTTAACTCCCTTTGCACGTTCATAAAGACAGTATTCTAAACACAACTGTAAGCCGCTGTGTGAACGGGACATTTCGAGACTCACACACCTGTAAAGAAAATGCGGTTGTCAATCCCAAAAACTGAGTGTGAACGTAGCCTAAAGTGCATTAAGAATGATAACCAAATTCAAGAAATGGGGGCAGAAAATTTATATATTTATATCATTTCATATAGTTAATTAATATCCCACGAAGAGTGCCGTTTTTTTTTCTCCAAAATCAGCATGATTACAAATGTGATATTGATTTTTACAACAGTTCAATAAACAATAAATTAATTATTCTAACCTTCATCACATAATGTATATGTGTGCACTCTGTAGATGTGTTTTGTTAGGTTTTTGCGATATACTCACATATACGCACATCGTTAAAACAACAATTATGATAGTATCGCAGACGATATAAATATATTGGGTGGATCAGCCGTCAATCTGAGTGTAGCCTCACCACTGGTTTAAACCAAGGGGCAACCTCCCGCTCTCTCTCGTGAAGCCAACACGGAAGTGACTTAAACTGTAATTCGTCAACTGGCCGCTAGAGGCTGGCTGCAAAAGGGAGTCAATCCCATAGACTCCCCATGTTAAAATGCCTAACTTTACAGCAGAAAAAAACGTTTACAGCCTGGTTCAAAAAATTATTTTGGTCTATATAGCTAATTTTGCCCTTCATGACAACTGTGAGGGGGGTGAATTTTTTTATAACTCATCAGTTTAAATTATATTAAGCCTTAAAGTTCTGCATAATTAAGGGCGTGGCTACTTGAGTGACAGGTGGATTGCCGCTGCTGTCACCACCATCGAGCTAGGTGGGCGTGGCTTCAGCAACCAGCTCCCGCCTCTTTGCCCATTTTCGATTATCCGGGAGTGACGGGCGGTGACGTGCTGCCAAGATGGCGACGGCCCGCTCCGCCCACTTTTGAGCTTCAAAAACTCTCTTCGGAACCCTACGGGTGACGTCACTGACACTACGTCCATGTTTTTATACAGTCTATGGTTTAAACTAGTCGGCTTTCTAGCTTTTAACACGGACCGTTCTTTTTTTTTATTATTATTATTCTTAATTTTTTTCTTTAACATGGACTGTTCTGCACAAACTTTGATCTTTTGGGGAATCTTTCTTTCAAAACAAAGAAATCTTGAAAAATGCAGAGAGCCAAACGGGAACATGACGAAAACCGTGCCAAAACAACATCTGAACCACAAGGACAGATATGTTTCTTAATTGCTCAGATGACATTTCTATTCTGAAATTGGAAATGTTTCTTACCATCTAGAAGCGTTTTGAAATGACATTCACCGTGATTCCAAATGTTCAGATTCACCGAATCAAGCTACTCTCCATGTGACATGCAATGTTATGTTTCAACCACAGATGGCGAAAGAGAGGCCATTATGGACAAAGTTTTTTTTCCACTCGCCATGTAATGAACAAATACTGTACAAAAGTCACTAAATTGTTCCTTTTTGTGTATTGTTCATCCCATGCATTGCAGAAAATATGAAATTAGCATGCAAATGTGTGTTCGTAGTTATCCTAAAAGAGGGTTATCAAGTTACTTTGCCATGTCTAATTTTATTGGGGGTTACTCGTTCTACCACACATGCTATTTATTTTATGTTATGAAAAATCATTTTCAACATGTGGAACCACTGTGTACAATTCAATGAAGTTAAGCCAAATAATTATTTATTTGACACTAAATGAAAGCATAAGGTTAGTTATGTAGCTATTTGCACATATATCTGTTTGATATATCATTTTATTACAGCTAATGCAACCTAATGCACTTTCATTCTTCAAGATTTTGCAAATAATTAATTTTTAAAAAAGGCATTTATTTTGGCATCAACAACATTAAATCCGCATATGGATCCATTTTGGCATTATGAACATTTCCATGTCCAAGAAAATGACCAGCTCAGAGTTGAAATATGTAATTATGGTAATACCCTCATGATGTGAATGCAGCATAAATGCAAGATTACTCCTAATTTAATTCTTCTTGTGAATGAAGTCAAACTGTTTTCCAAAAGCATCTGTGTTTATTCTCACTCTTACATAAGCTCTTTGACTGCAGGGCAAGAATTTTTCATGCCCAAACCTGAACCGCTGCCATGGGCTCTTCCTGGTTCATCTCCTCAGAATGGACACATCCATCTCCACAAAATCATAACACACACACAGGTGACCATCTTCCATGCTACAAAATAACCAAGGGAAAAGTCTTAAGGGCCTTTTCTGTGAATGAAAAAGATTCACATTTGATTCTTCTTGTTACTTTCATCTCACTTTTTCCTAAATAAGAGTAAAATAACCATTTTTCAATGTGATGACAAACATTCTCCGTGTCATTGTTTTAATTATGATGACTTCTGTTTCTATTTTTGAGTTTGCTTACCTCCTCCTTCCTGTATTTATTCACCATGATTCCACATTTCCAACCAGTTCATTCACCTGTTTTACTGTAACCAAAGTTCCGCTGTTGTGCCAGGAAACTCAGTTCAAACAAACACTTACGGCGGGTCGGTGGGCACTGGTGAATCACAAGGAAAAAGGTTATGCAAAGTTTTCTGAGGTTGAAATCTATTCCCATCTGTGGTATCAGCAGACTGGAACACCAGGGCGCCGCCATCACACCAAACGCCATGCTGCTTCAAAGATTCGATTTCCAGATTTGATTTGTCTGTAAATTCTAGTTCCAATAACAAGCCTTAAGCAGTTCAGTCCCTCCAACAGTTTCTGATTTACTGAAGGGAGCAACAGTAAAGAGATAAGTTATTAGCAACAGAAATTAGACGAGGACATATCTCGAACCTGGACCACCCACATGAGCACCAAGGGTTAATGAATCAGGAGACTATAACCAGTTATGCATGTATTCAAATACCTAACCTATGGAAGCCCATTTCCACCACATAAGAAAATAAATGTCCTGATAAATCATAATTATGAGTCATAATCATGATTTGTTATCTCTCAATTTCAGCTTATACTGTAATTATGATTTAGCTTCTCATAATTTAGACTGCATATTATGACTTAGTATCTAATATTTTTAACTTAACGTCAAAATTATAACAGTATCTTAATTTTGACCTTTTATCTCATAATTATAACTTAGTATCTCTTAGAAACACTTAGTATCTCTTATTTCATAATTATTACTTGTATGTAATATTTTTGACTTTCTGTGTAGTAATTATCATTTTTAGGTCATAATTTTGACTTTTTATCTCAATTATCACTTAATATCTCAGAATGTTAACTTTTAGGGTGTATTCACACCAGGAAAGTCTAATAGTTCACTTGCTTTGGTCCAGATCAAATGAAATGTTGATTTTTTTTGTTTTGTTTTTGTTAGGTGTGGTTCGTTTTCAAACTGCCCTTTTTGCAAGTGAACTAGAAATTGTAAACAGAACCACACGTGTGCTTAAGGTCATCCATTCATTGGTTCATCCATTCAACCGTACCGGAGTTCGTTTGGAACCGGACCGAGACCACCTCTTCAGTTGGGTCTCAGTACAGTTGTTTGGTCCGCACCCGATTGCAGCTGCTGTATTCTCACCTGCCCAAAAGATCCGCACCAAGGGGGCAACGAACTTGAGTTCGATTCATTCGAACCAAACAAAACAGGTGTGAATACACCCTTAATGTCAAAATTATGACTTAGTATCTCATAATTTATTTTTAGGTCATAATTTTGACTTTTTATCTCAATTATCACCTAATATCTCAGAATGTTAACTTTTAGGGTGTATTCACACCAGGAAAGTCTAATAGTTCACTTGCTTTGGTCCAGATCAAATGAAATGTTGATTTTTTTTGTTTTGTTTTTGTTAGGTGTGGTTCGTTTTCAAACTGCCCTTTTTGCAAGTGAACTAGAAATTGTAAACAGAACCACACGTGTGCTTAAGGTCATCCATTCATTGGTTCATCCATTCAACCGTACCGGAGTTCGTTTGGAACCGGACCGAGACCACCTCTTCAGCTGGGTCTCAGCACAGTTGTTTGGTCCGCACCCGAGTGCAACTGCTGTATTCACACCTGCCCAAAAGATCCGCACCAAGGGGGCAACGAACTTGAGTTCGATTCATTCGAACCAAACAAAACAGGTGTGAATACACCCTTAATGTCAAAATTATGACTTAGTATCTCATAATTTAGACTTTTTATTTCTTAATTATGCTTTTTTTTTTTTTTTTACTTTTGTCAGTTATAATTTTTCCTGTAATAATTTTGACTTTTTATCTCAGAAATATGATTTAGTATATTATACATTTTAAATATCAATATTATGACATAGTATCTCATAATTTACACTTTATTTCGTAATTGACTTAGTATCTAATATTTTTTACGTTTATGTCATAATTATAATTTTTCTTGTTATAATTTTGACTTTCTATCTTATAATTATGGTTTGTATCTAATATTTATGACTTAGTGTCTCATAATTTGGCTTATATCATCATAATGATTACTTATCGAAGCATGATTTTTTTTCTTAAGTGGCAGAAAATGGGCTTCCATACTAACCTAAATATGAGCAATAGTGATATTGATGCTTGTTTATTGATGCTCCATTAACAAATCATAAATGACTCAAACACACCACCAGACACTAACACCGTTGACGTGCATCAGAGCATCAAAAGTGAGAAAAGTCAGGATTTATATAACCAGAAATGGATGTAAAAATGTTAGGTGTTGATGTGCTTATACACATTGCACTTGAATTAAAGATGAACTGCATGCATATCTTTATAAATGGGGCCCCTGTGGTCCAACGCTCCAGTGCTTCTCAAGAGGAAAGATGTTGATTTACGAGAAAGCTGAAAAATACTTATCAAGTGACGCCGGTCCCTAGGGCATTACGTGAACATGCTCGAGACAGACCCGGATAACCTGTTGCTTTAAATACACTACGCTGATGGCAAAGTGCCGACCACGGTTCCTGGACCTCCAGACGCGAGCAGCACCGAGATGACACTGGATTTATGACGAGTGAGCTCTTGTTTTTTAATGAGTGGAAAACAGAACCATGGGCCATGTTCACATATCTGGCTCGGAAAGTATTCCAGAGGCCTTTCAGCTGTTGGACACGTCCCATTCGACAAGCAATAAAGATGGTATGAAAAAACGTAAACAGCGATGCTGTGTGCATGAGCTGCGTAATAGTCTGCATGTGAGAAAGAATGAGACAGAAGAGAGTGACAAAAGGCCACAGCATTAAAAGGTGCTGTTACACATATTACAGATCATGAAACAGTACTGTGGATGTACCATCAAATACTAAATGTACCATGGTACATAAAGTACCATCTGATACTATCATCATACTGTGTGCCACAATGATCGTATCAGATCGTAATACCTTGGTACCTTTGATAAATAGCATTGCACAGATGATTTATGTACCATGGTACTGACATGGTACTCCATGAATGTTAATAGTACTGAATTGCACTGAACATACTGCCATGGTAACATGTAAAACGACAGAACAAAAATTGTGGTAATACCATGTTATTTGATATACACCAAAGTTGTGAATGACACATGTACTATGGTATTTACTTCAAACTTAAAAACATTGGTATTTTGCCCTATCCAAATAAAAAAATTAATTATATATTTATATTCTTATTTTCTATTTTGGCATGGTAATTACATTTTTAACACATGCACGATATACTATTATATATATATTTGGACATGGTAATTGGTACTTCTTAGGTTCTGAATGACCCATTCATGGCATTTATTTAAAAAACTGCAGATTTTTTGGTCCTGAATGAAACATGCATTATGGTTTTTATTGAAAAAAAAAAACAGTATTGTGTATTTTTGAACATTTTATTTGGACTCATGATACTTAAAAAATTGCAGTTATACCATATCTAAATTTTATATTATTTTATGTAATACTTCACTAGAAAATTATGTATTTCATATTTTTGGAGATAACTGACCACTTTCAAAAGCCCCTGCTACAAATCCAAGCACAATACACAGTGCCTTGGAGGGCTATTCATTGTTGCCCAATGTTCACACTTCTCCAAGCTGACTGGAGGCGTGCCCTCATATAAGGTATGAGGTAAGACTGACAAATCACTGACAACAGTACAAGGGTACTCATTCTGTAATGTGTGCTCCTTTGCTGGTCATTAAATTCATAACTGTGGCAGGCACCACTGTTGCCATCCAACTGAAACCCGTCCAGTATGAACAATATTAATGAACCTGCGTTCAACTTTCTGTTTTAAAGATATGAGCTCATGAACCAGTTTTCCAGAGCTTCTGTAATAGGTCAGAGTTCTAATGGTTTGCAAGCCATTGCATTGCGTCAGAACATGAAACACTGTTGATCCATTCCGACAATGGTGTCTAAACAGAAGTGCATTCTAGGTTAACATTGTCGTATTGGGTTACTAGTAGGGTGGCTTTTAGAGGGCACGTTCAAGTATGCGTAAAAACCGACTACTGCAGAAACATGCCTGAGCCATGAGTTCATCTCCACTATATCATCATTTAACCTCTAATAAAAGCCACTGGAAAGTCTTCTTTTAGTGGGCGTAACATAACACTGTTTGCTAGCTTAGTTTATTTAACCATTAAAGGGTTAGTTCACCCAAAAATGAAAATTAGCCCATAAATTACTCACCCTCAAGTTATCCTAGGTGTATATGACTTTCTTCTTTCAGACGAATCCAGTCGGAGTTATATTAAAAATTGTCTTTGATCTTTCAAGCTGTTTAATGCCACTCAGCGGGTGTTGCATTGCTTCAGTCCAAAAGCAGTTAAATAAAATGCGCCCATCCATAAAAAAAAAAGTGTCTCACACGACTCCGGGGGGTGAACAAAGGCCTTCTGTAGCGAATCGATGCATTCTTGTAAGAAAAATATCCATATTCAAAAAACTCGTGAAAACCAACGTTTGTTAACAGGAGCAAAGGAAGCAAAGTTTCATTACTTTAGCAAAGGAAAACCAGTCTCCTCTTGGCTTATATCGAAAACAACGGTCAAGAATTAGAAGTACAAAACAAGGATTTGTAAAGAAGAATTTCGGAGGATTTCGATATAAGCCAAGAGGAGACTGGTCTTCCTTTGCTAAAGTAAGGAAACTTTGCTTCTATTTTTCTTACAAAAACGCATTGATTCGCTACAGAAGGCCTTTGTTCACCCCCCGGAGCCGTGTGAGACACTTTTTTTTTTATGGATGGGTGCATTTTAATTAAGTGCTTTTGGACTGAAGCATGCAACACCCGCTGTGCCATGAGTGCCATGAAACAGCTTGAAAGATCAAAGACAATTTTTGATATAACTCCGACTGGATTCGTCTGAAAGAAGAAAGTCATATACACCTAAGATGAGAAATTTATGGGCTAATTTTCATTTTTGGGTGAACTAACCCTTTAAGTCAACTCATGTTCACAAGCATGCACGCACATGCACGTGAGCAAACACACACAGTGCACCAAAACTGACTTATTTTCAAGCATGCAACTGCATGAAATCACGTACATGCTTTTTATGTTCAAAAATGTGGTCTGTCTGGTGTTTTTTTGTGTCTGCTTCAGTGCTGCATAAAACTCGGGATGAAAGAATTTAATAACAAGAAGAGGAACTTACTAAACTGCAATTCAACACAGTCACGCAATTCAACTTCAGAACTGAAGACTCTTTGATAAGACTCCTGCTAGTGTTCACTTAAGATAACCAATCATATCTTCACTGATGCTTTCTGAGAATTGTTTACTCTTGCTTAAAATGAAACCAACCATTATTGAAATCTCTTAATTACTTTCTTCTCTTGATGTTTGAATCAGATTTTTCATCTGCAACATCCAATCTTATTTTCATTAATACTTTTTGGGAATCGTTTACTCTTGCTTTGAACAAAATATATGAATTTTGTTCAACATTTAAATCTCTTTATGGAACAAAACTGATCAATATTTAAATCCATTAATAGACCAAAACTGACCAATATTTATATCTATTAATAGACCAAAACCTAGCAACATTTAAATCCCTTATTCAAACCAAACCGACCAGCATTTTAAATATTTACATTTATTAAGACCAAAACTGACCTATATTTAAATATATTAATGGACCAAATCAACCAACATTTAAGTGTATTAATGGAACAAAATCGACCAACATTTAAAGCTCTTAATAGAACAAAACCAACCAATATTTATATCTATTAATAGACCAAAAACAGACCTATATTTAAATCTATTAATGGAACAAAACCAACCAATATTTAAAGCTTGTAAAGCTGCTTTGAAACGATGTTTATTGTAAAAACCACTAAACAAAACAATTTGATTTGAATTGTAATTTTAAATTCATTCACAATTCAATTCAGAATGGTGACTCAAGATCTGTGGCAGCTAAACATGTTCTATTGTAACAGAAGAACGTTTCTTAAGATCCCAGATTAGCATGAGTCAGGCCTGTTTGGTCTGCTATCACTCATCCAAACCTGTAGGCTTAGACTGCGTCTGGATGTCATAACCCTTAACCAGCCTCGCCAAACCTCAGAGCAAAACCTGCAGGCCTCTCTAGAGCACGTTCTACCGTACCTCTCGAGCGCGTGAAGTTGAGTTACGACGTTTGTTGCACTCGTGCTCCTGTCCACACACACCAATTAGCTGCTGTTACAGTCTCGTATGTCATGTCTGTTCAGACAGATGATATGAAAAACATCTCAGGAGTACTCAAATTAGGTGCACACGACCTCTGATTTTCATTCCTTGGATGCGGTATTAATTTGAGCCTTGTTTCATGTCCTGCTTCTCACCACGACCTCCGCTGATTTACTGTTGTGTGTTTTGCGAGTTGACATCGCAAGTTCGGCTCAAAGCCCCGCACAGCAGGTCAGAAAGTCGGCAGATTTACTCAAGACCACAGAACCAGCCAGTAGTACAACACTGCAAAAAATGATTTCTTACTCAATATTTTATTCTGGTTTTCCAGTACAAATATCTTAACACTCTTAAATCAACATACATTTAATTGAGAAGCGACATGACATAAGAAACGTAGCCTTATTTTCTGTAGAAAAAAAAATGCCAAAGATCCACTTACCCTAATGCCAATTATGGCAAGCTCACACTACATGATTGAAAGACTAGCCGAATCACTGTGTTGCTCACACTACGCAACAAGATTTCTGTGGAAATCTGTCCGCGACAGCAAAATCCGGCCAAAAATCCTGTAGTGTGAGCTTGCCATTAGGGTAAGTAAAATTATTATTTTACTATATTATTATATTATTATTATTATTTATTATATATAATAATAATAATAGTAATAATAATAATAATAGAAGAATGTAGAAAATTTTTTACTAATGCTGAGTTCATGATTTTAGCCCCGATTTTCACTCGCCAACAGGTTTTGTGAAATCGCCGACAAATGCCCGAAATCGGAGGCAAATTGGTGCTCGTTCACGCGAGTGACAATCACGCAGTGTGAATTATCAAAGACGCGATCTGAGAGAATCGGCGACGCGTTGCCAACACCCTTGAAATTTTTGGCATGCTAAATATCTGGACCTGTCGGCGATGACCTACAGCCAATGAGAGAGCAAGATACAGGGCTGCGGGACGTTCGTGGAGGAGTTATATGAAATGTAGTTTGCGGACCAGACAAAGTTGTCGGCGATTCTTCCTATTGTAAAGTCATGCAGTGTGTAACCTCCTGTCGCCAATCCGTCAGTCAATGTGAACACAGCAGCAACTGAATGCTACCCCAGATAGTCGTGCAGAGTGAAAACAATGGTGATCCGACGACTTTGAAAATCGTGCAGTGTGAACTCAGCATAAGAAATTGTTTAGTAAATTCAGGTAACACTTAATAGTATATTCTTGTAAAATGGGCTCCAATAATCTTTGTTTTACTTACAACTTCGTAAAATTATTTTTACAGTACTGGCAGATATTTTTTCTTGTTTTAAGCCTAAACTCATTTAATTTTGATCGTTATTTTCAGAAAACAACACTTGAAGGTGCAGTAAGTGATTTCTGAGAAACACTGTTGAAAGTGAATCGGACCGAACACCAAAACACACTTGTAACAAATCACAAGTAAGGGGCGTGTCCACTCAGGATGGGGGAGGTGCTTGTGTTTTGGCATGTTCATGAGCATGTTCATGAGTTTTGGGGGCGGAGCTTTCAAGATGGGTAGGGGGCGTGTTGTTTTGGAGATTTAAAAAATCAAGTTTAAGTCTCTTAAAAATTGCTTACTGCACCTTTAATATCTTATTCCATTTATGCCATTCTCAAGTAAGTGTAAGAATGTTTAAATATTTGTACTGGAAAACATTAACAAGACAAAAATACTGAATAAGAAAATCATCAATCATCACAGAATACACATGAACCTCTTGTGGACTTCAGGATCAGGGTGGGAGTCTCACTTTGGGTATTAGCACTTAGACCTTCATCCCACATTAACAATTGTTGTAGAAATAGCTCTTGGTCCCCGTTTAGAGATCGACTTCTAATGAGGTGTTTATAAATCCTCCACGGTCCTTTCATATTGTGTGAAGGTTCTGACAGGTCAGCCTTCCCATACTGTTGGCCTCATGTGCAGCTCAGATGTTTGAAGTGAGCCATCGAAAGGAAATTCCACAGAGCACATAATTCTGTAAAATCTGGCGGACTGCAAATGTGGCATCCCACAGTTGAGAATCAGATGTAAACCTTTAAACTCGAGGTGGAGCTTCAAATGATTCTGAGAACCTTACTTTGGGGAGGATGTAACTCAACAGACATGAACTAAACCTTTGCACATGCTGTTTTGTCCAGAAAAATATGTTTGTTTCACAATTTGAACATTTCTAGAAAAGCTTCTTTTTTTTTTTTTGAAGTTAAAGCCTGAAGCCAGCCCCAAACAATTATTTAGTAAAGTAAAATTAGAGGAAGTAAATTAACATCTTTAAGCACCCATTTTGGTGAGTTTCTTCATCAGGATGTACAATGAACTGAGCTGCTGCTATGCTGAACAAAGTTAGTCAGGTGCAGTTAACTCCTTTATTGGCCTCCGTTGGCAATTAAGCTAATTGGTAGCAATGCAAATATGCTTGCAAAACCAATAAAAAGTTGCCATTTTGTATGATGATATGATTAGTCTTCTTTTCTATGCATGTGTTTTTAATCATAAATTGCAAAACTGATACCTCTTGTTAATGATGGCCGTTTTTGAAACCTTTGTGAATCATTTGTTTCAAACCCGTGATTCAGAGTATGTATCAAACTGCCAAAGTCATGTGATTTCAGTAAATGAGGATTTGTTACATCTTAACTGTTTTGAAATTGTACTAGTTTGCCACTAGGGGCCAATTTCTGTAATCCTATATGGTCTACATCAGTTTGATAACTTTGTAGACATTTTTAATGATACATTTACAAAATAAAAAGGTAGAGTTGTAGTTTATAGTTTCTTATTGGCCTGATTAATCAAGCTCTCCATAAAACAAACAATATACAGTATATATCTCAACAGCAGTAACACACATACACAACAATGTTACATTGAAATGTAAAGCTACAGCCAACTATGAATACCCTCTCAATTCATCTGACAAACTTTTATTGTAGTCCTAGTGTGTAATCAGATCCCAACCACAATGCTTGCTGGGAAACCAGCAGTGCAACAAAATAATTAGCATTAAATGCGGGTAATATTTTGATATTTATACCATAACCATGCAGCACTGATGTTCATGCAAACGGGAACCTTTGAGAATAAGATGCTGTTACTATACAGAATAAGATGCTGTTACTATAACCAGGCAATTTTAATAATTCTACAACATGTGTAACAGTTACACAAAGGCTTGTAAAATTTCCAGAAGACATTAACATTGTGGCCTTATATATATGGCTGACTTTAAACATTACCTTCCCCCATAAATCTCAATCTGAAGTTGTTAACTTGAACTTTCCTACTTGGTAGAGCAACTGGTCTTAAATTGTTAAATTGGTGGCATAAATTGCCAAATCATACTTTGAATCAGTGTTGCGCTTTAGATCAATTAAATTAAAAGCTCTCATCGTTGTAATAAAAGGGAGTTAAAGGATCGCGGTGAACTGCAAATAGAGGACTACCATTATTGACCTGTGGTGAAATACTTGCATGTTTTCATCCTTTCGTCTTTCCTTTCCTGTCCGGCAATTTCATGCCAAACGTTTGCGCCAGCCACTGGAAAATTTACAATAAAGAAATTGATTCCATGTTGAGTCAGGCTTCTTGTTCATAGCCACAAGCCTGTGTGTGTGTATTTTTGTAAGAAAGTGAAAAGCATGCGAGCCTCTATGTGGTTTTAAGTTATTTAGCTGATGCTGCTTATCCAAAGCATACACTTAGGACAGTGTTACAGTGACAGTGTAAATATATTTTGCATGAAAGTGTTCAAGTGTACAAGCCTGTTGCATATACACTACCATTCAAAAATTTGAGGTCAGTAAGATTTTTTTTTGTTTGTTTGTTTTTGAAAGAAAAAAAAATTCAGCAAAGGCACTTGTGTCACAAAACTTTATATTTCAAATAAATGCTGTTTTTTTTAACGTTCTATTAATAAAAAATAAATAAATGTTTTTAACATTGATAATGATAAAAAAAAGTTTCTTGAGCAGTAAATCAGCATATTAGCATGATTTCTGAATGATCATGTGACACTGAAGACTGGAGTAATGAAGCTAAAAATTCAGCTTTGCATCACAGGAATAAAATTACATTTTAAAGTATATTGAAAACAGCTATTTTGAACTGTAATAACATTTTTAAACTATAATTTTTCCTCTATTTTTGCTAAAATAAATGCAGTCTTGGTGCATTAAAAAATGACCCCAACATCTGAATGGTAATGTCCTTAGCATGTTTTCTTACTCTACTGTGGCAGTAACAAATCTCAGTACCCAATGAGGTGATAGTTTCCTTCAAATGTCTTCTCTTGACGGTTACTCTAATGAAAGAAGCTGACATATTTGTCACATCATTACATTGCGTCGCTAGAAGCATTTACATTCCCTTTCTTGCATGCAAGAGTATCTTTCAGGCCTAAAATGTCATGCTCAAAGGCTCGAAGATGTAAGTTGATATCAGCAACCCTCCTATTCTGAACTCAAACCCCTTCTGGGTTTTGAACCCACGGCCTTTGGGTTTCCAGTCCTGATCTTTAACCACTGAGCTACCACCACCCACGAGCTCCCCAGTGATCTCAGCTCTTAACATATTGGGTTACTGCTCCTTGTTCAAATAAGCAAGAGGTCAGATAGGTAGAGCGCTCACCCAATCAATCACTGACAGCTTTGAGCGTTTGGAGCTCAGACTGTTTCAAATGAACCATCAGGACATAACAAATGAAAGGGCCACTTGGTGGTGGAGAAAATCTTTTTTTAGTGCTCTCAGAATAAACCATCATTCATGTATTTGTAGAGTACTAAACACAATAGTTTAAAGGCTGTTTTTCTTTCAGTTATGTCTAGTGTAAGCATGCAACCCGAGACGTCAAATCTCTCACTTTTCACTGGGGAGAGATTAAAGATTTATTGTTAAATCCCCTTAAAATAATAGCATAGCTGTATATTTGCTTTTCTTAAGATTTGTGAAACCCATCTTTACATCTAAAGTCATTCCATGCCAAACGTATCAGTCATCCAAGAGAAAGACAAGATGCCAAAGCCGTTCTCAGAGCGAGAGTTGATCACAAACAAATGCTGAGACATTTTTCAAAGAAACTTTGGTCTGTGTTCAATAGTTCTTCACTCAAGGGAATGGTTAATGAAAGACCAAAGTCAAGAGAAAGTCTAATGGACCAGCCCATCAGAAGGAAAGTTTATTGCTCAGAGGTTTCTCATGTTTCATTATACTTAAATGGTAAATATGTATCAACGTAAATGTCTCAGATGTTCCCCCTGCAATTCCTGAGGAGAAATAAAAATTGTTTTGAAGTGGATATCATAGTTTGATATATTGTTGAGGCGAGAAAAGCAGTAGACTTGAACAAACTCTTAATTTCAACTCAATGGTGCCAAAATAAGTAAAGAGATCTCATTTCTGATTTGTCACATCAGTGAAGATTTTAGCTGTCGTAAACTTTAGTTTGGCTCATCTAGGCAAATTTTTCAACTACTGTAGTTTAAGATGTTTCCCCACAATAAACATCCTGCACAACAATGGTGTTTGTTTTTAAGTGGCTGGACTTCACACAACCAAATGTGCCTGTATTTGTTTTATTTGGTCATTGAAATGGTCAGAAGCATAACACTTTATGCATAATTACATGCTAGTAACCCCAAGCCAAACCCTAATCCTAGCCCTAACCATATAATAAGTACATATTAATTATTATTACTCAGTACTTAAATGTATAATTGCAATGTAACAAGAACACCTTAAACTAAAGTGTAACCCAGACATACAGGGCATGGTAAATTACTTACAAATTGTAGTCTGTTAATGATTACAAATTACATGTTGATTACATTACTGACTACAGTTTTCAAGATTTCACATTTTAGGTTATGTATTCAGAGTACGTTTGGATTACTTTTAGATTGCTTTTGACATACTTTGTTTGTAGATTTAAATGCCATTTTTGTTATATGAAAAAGAGAAATACTGTGTATGACAATTAGCCAACATTAGAGAACAAGCGAATGTGTTGTTAAACTATTGAAATATTAACTTCAAGTAAATATTTAAGGTTAAAGTGGTTTTACTGACAAAAAGTTTAGGAATACCAGCATCACATGAACAAAAAAAAAATTTAAGAGAAGAATTACAGAGAATCAATCAATTATGAATAATTTACAGCCATTGTGTTATTAATCTGCAATCATGTAATTCATAAAAGGTAACTGTAATCTGATTATGAGCATTTTAAAATTTAATATAATCTAATTACAAGTACTTAATTTTTGGAATCGGATTACGTAATCTAGAATACATGTAATCAGTTACTACCCAGCACTGCAAACATCAACCAAATACTGCTGAGAAATGCAATAAAGCAAAAAGCAGCATAAAATCTTACAATGTTTCATCTCCTAAAGCTTCTTCAGCATTCGTAGCCATTTTCAAATGTCTCTTGGTGAGACATAGTGGTGCTTCCAGAGAACCACGGTTGTCTGTTTTTAATTATGTCCTTGTTGTTTTCACCTGTCTAAATCTACAAGTGAACACTCCTGCTGAGTCAGGACTGAACTCTACATGGCCAGTGAAGAGCCATTAGCTCTGATACATGCCTCATTTTACACTGAACTATATCTGGTATATGTCTCCAAACTCCAGATATGGCCAGAAACAATCAATAGGCACACTGAAAAAGCTACAGCAATATTGCAATAACATGATAAATACGATGTAATTCTGCTTGAGACTCATGTCCAAATCATTTTTAAACATCACCAACCACCCAAGGCTGAGAAAACACACAGAAAACACATTGTGTTAAAATAAAAAAAAATCTATAAAAAATTACAATAATTATTTTTCATAATTATTTATCATATTCTAAATCTGTTCCGAGAAACATCAAAATTAAATTTTTGAAACTTGCCTTGACACTGCTATTTAGTTGCCAGGGTGCTCTTGGTGGCTGCTACGGTATTACAAGAGTGTTGTTAGGCATTTGCTTCTGGTATAATTGCTGGTAGAGTGTTGCTATGGCATCACTAGGGTGTTGTTGTTGGGCATATGCCTGTGGTATTATGGCCGTTAGGGTTTTGCTAAGGCATCACTAGGGTGTTGTTAAGCATTTTCTTGTTGTATGATGGCTGGTAGGGTGTTGCTATGGCATCATTAGGGTGTTTTCAGGCATTACGGTTGTAGGGTGTTGCTATGTTGTTGCTAGGGTGTTGTTAGGCATTTGCTTGTGGTATTATGGCTGGGAGGGTGTTGCTATGTGGTTGCTAGGGAGTTGTTAGGCATTTGCTTCTGGTATTATGGCTGGAAGGGTGTTGCTATGGCATCACTAGGGTGGTGTTGTTAGGCAATTGTTTGTGGTATTATGGCTGTTAGGGTGTTGCTAAGGCATCACTAGAGTGTTGTAAGTTGTTAGGCATTTGGTTGTGGTATAATGGCTGGTATGGTGTTGCTAAGGCATCACTAGGGTGTTGCTAGGCATTTGCTTGTTGTATTATGGTTTTAGGGTGTTGCTATAAACATAAACATGCCAATATTTATCCATTATTAAAGAAGGCTTCTCTAGACCCCTCCAATTTAAGTAATTTTAGACCTATTTCTAAGCTTCCATTTCTATCAAAGATCTTAGAAAAAGTTGTGTCAATGCAACTGATTTCATTTATGAATAATAATTTAATCTTTGAAAAATTTCAGTCTGGTTTCCGCTCCCAACTTAGCATTGAAACTGCTCTGGTTAAGGTTGCTAATGACCTACTGCTTGCAGCCGATGCTGGCTTGTACTCCGTTTTAATCCTTCTTGATCTTAGCTCAGCCTTTGACACAGTGGACCATGGACCATAAATCAACCATTTAAAAACTTATGTTGGTATCAGAGATGTAGCTCTGGATTGGTTTATTTCTTATTTGTCGAATAGATCTTTTTTCATAGTGCTTGGAGATGCCTCCTCTTCTCGTGCTCCTTTATTTTGTGGGGTCCCTCAGGGATCTATTTTGGGTCCCCTTCTGTTTACTATCCACATGTTACCCCTGGGTCAGATTATGCTCAGTTATGACATTGAGTTCCACTGCTATGCAGATGATACACAATTGTATGTCCCGGTAAAGCCTGGTATTATTGATACATCCTATATTATGTCATGCTTCATCGAAATCAAAAATTGGATGTCGAAAACTTTTCTGAAGTTGAATGACTCCAAGTCAGAAGTGCTTCTAATTACCCCATGCGTCCCCAGTAGCGCTAGTATTAATAATCTCTCCTCTAGTCTGGGTGCCTTATCTAATAATGTTCGAAAAGAGGCTCTTAGGTGTTGTTTTTGACTCAGAACTGTCCTTTGATGTTCAGGTGACTAAAGTGGTGCAGTCTTGTTTTGCACAACTGAGGCAACTAACGAAGATAAAGTCATTCCTTTCTTTGGCAGATTTGGAAAAGGTCATTCATGCTTTTATTTCTTCCAGACTTGATTATTGTAATGCACTTTATTCTGGTATTAGCAAGAGAAATCTCCAAAGATTGCAGCTGATTCAAAATGCTGCTGCTAGGCTTTTAACACGTACTAAGAAAAAAGTGACCACATTACACCGATTCTTGCTGCTCTTCACTGGGTTGCCTGTGAGTTTTAGATTTGATTTTAAGATTTTGTTGCTTGTTTTTAAGGCCTTGAAGGGTCAGGCTCCTGCCTATATTTGTGATTCATTAATTCCTTATGAGCCTGATCACTGCTTGAGATCCTCCGGTAGGGCCCTATTAATGGTTCCAAAATCTCGACTTGTTACCAAAGATGACCGCGCTTTTGCTATCCGTGCGCCTAAGCTATGGAACTCCCTGCCTGGGGATATTAGGCAGGCTCCCACTGTATCCTCTTTTAAGTATCTTCTTAAGACTAATTTTTATCGTAGGGCTTTTTCTTAATTTTGATGGTAATTTTTGTATTTTGTTACTGTACTGATCTTTTTATTGTAAAGCACTTTGTAACTTTGTTTTGAAAGGTGCTATATAAATAAATGTTTACTTACTATGTTGTTGTTAGATGTTGTTAGGCATTTGCTGGTGGTATTATGGCTGGTAGGGTGTTGCTATGTGGTTGTTAGGGTGTTGTTAGACATTTGCTGGTGGTATTATGGTTGGTAGGGTATTGCTATGGCATCCCTACTGTGCTGTAAGGCATTTGTTTGTGGTATTATGGTTGTAGGATGTTGCTATGTGGTTGCTAGGGTGTTGTTAGGCATCTGCTTGTGATATTATGGCTGGTAGGGTGTTACTATGTGGTTGCTAGGGTGTTGTTAGGCATTAGTTAGGGCATTTTGTGTAGTTTTCATGGTGTTGTGCGAGATTGCTAGCGCGTTGCTAGGGTATTCTGGCTGTTTTTAGCATATTTCATAAAAACTGAATTTTCGCAAATTGCCTTGGCATTGCTGTTTATTTGCTAGGGTGTTGTTATGCATTTGCTGTGGTTGTCAGGGTGTTAAGGCAGATTGCAAGTGTTGTTAGTGTGTTCTGGCTGGTTTTTGGCATGTTGCTATCTAAATAAAATGAACATTTTGTAATTATTTTTTAAAATCTTTTTAAATTAAAAAAAAAATTAGAATTTTTTCAATCAAATTTACATTTTTACATTTTAATGCAGAAATTTAAAAAAAAGTCAAAATATGAATATAAAGTAGAAATGAAGATAACACTTTAATAGCACGTTTTCCCCACTATTTTTTCTCTCCTCTTGTGATACAATATTGCAGGCCAAATCAAAGGTCATCACAGGCCAACTTTGGTATCTTTTATATAGAGCATGAGTTGTATAGATTTCATGCTTGTTTCATGATGTTTTTGTCATTTTTGTAGCTTGACAGCAGTGGCCACTTCTACCTGTTGAATGTTCAAAAGCTGTAATGATTCTCTCCAGATTCTCCTTGTGTGTTTCCTGGAAAATAATAGCTCATAGATTTGGATCAACACAGGGTAAGTAAATCATTTTTGGATGAGCTACACCTTTAATGTTTCCTCAGCGACACGTCTGTTGCACAATATTGCTCACCCATGACAGATGCGCATCTGAGAGTAGCCAAAACAAACCTCAAACAGAAGTCTTACATAATGCCAGCAACGATCTCAAACAGCTCAGACCCTGCACCGTACTCCAACTCCCTAGAGGGATCATTGTTCATTCATCACAAACAAATCTCGACCGTTCGTGTATGACACAGCATATATCCAGCCAAACGGAGAAACTGACTGTATGTCTGAGAACTCATAAACTCCATGTCTAGCATGTTCAGGATCAGTTAGTGGAGTACTCAGCGTGGATTCTTAATGCATGCTCACTTTAGGAGCAGGAAACAAATCCCGCAGGGTTTTGCCCTCTCTTGCCCTCTCCGAGGAGAGCCGCATTTTTTTCCAGCAGAGGCACGTCCAAGATATGTTAAATATTGCAGATTTTCCCCCTTGTTTTGGGTCTCAATATAAATCAAGCCTGACTGTCATGAGCCGCACTTCCATTATCCTTCAAATTGCACAAATTGAAACGAAATTGAAAAAAATTTAAAAGTGAATTGAAAATACGCCTAATGGAAATATGTCAGTTTCGCAAAAACTCGCATATATCACAAAAAAGATTTTGCACTTGCATGAGGTGGTTTTTCAGGCAATTCGAAAAAGGAAAATATCGCAAAGCTGCAATGGAAATAGTTTTTCTGCATTGACAGGTCACCTGGCGTTCGTAAGAGTCACATGATCATTCTTTAATTGACTATAACCTCCAAAAAACACCTCATTCATGGCCGCTTTCAAGTATAAAGGGCTTTCCTTGCTATTAACACTTGGATAACCCCATATTTACACGGCACATGTCGGTGGCACAATATGGCTCTGGCACGGCCACTCTAGTCAATGCTTGTGTTTATACCAGCCATACCACGGCAAGTTTCAAGAAGCGACTCTCCACGCTGCTTCACTAAAGATACACGCCTACATCTCCTTTAATTGAAAATAATGGCTAGTGAGGTGGCTGCGATATACGTAAACCTAACAACATTCGTCGCCATGACTTATCGCAAGAGGAAAAATTACGTTTTAGCTGCATAACATTGGTTAATTGAAACGCTGTCAATTCGCAATAGCTTTTTATCGACATTTATAAAATATCACAAAAGTTTTGTGCAAAAAATCTGTAATGGAAACCCAGCTATGGTTACGTCATTTCTGAGCTAAATGACAGTCAGAGATTAATTCTGACCTCATCCTAAATGATGCCTTATAGAGAAACACAAAAAATGAATGCCCGATTCAATTTCTACTAGCGGTGGGCTATATTTATTGTCGACGATAATATCATAATTGTTGTTTTAACAATGTGCAAGCTGACGACATTATGTATATGCAAGAAAACAAACAAAAACACATTTTGAGAGTCCAAAAGCATTCACTACGTGATGATCTTTATTAGAATGCAGATAGAATGCCCTATAAATCAAGTTATGAAAGCAAAAATATCCCTATATGGGTTTTTTTATTATAAGATATGATATAGTCAGTGCTTGGTAGATTACAAACAAATTGTAGTCTGTTACTGATTCCAAATTACATGACAAAAATTGTAGTTAGTAAGGTAATCGATTACATTACACATTTTAGGTAATATAATCAGAATACTTTTCGATTACATTTAGATCACTTCTTTTGACCTAACTGATTTATCACATTGATTTAAATAACATATACCACATTGATATAAAAATGCAAAGAGAAAGAAAATATATTCCATTCATTGTTATTAACATTACGTCAAGGTTTCCCAAACTGGGGTTCATGTATGAACTGTAGGGCAAATAAAAATAAATGTGTTCATCATTAGTTGGGTCAGTAATCAGGAAGAATCAATACATTTTGAATGCTTTATTGCTATTGTGTGAACAATATGTAATCATGTAATCAGTAAAAAATTTAACTAGTCTGAGTATTTTTTACATGTAATCTAATTACAAGTACTTAATTTTTGGAATCTGAGTAACATTACACAATATACCAAATATCAGCATGGGAGCACAATTGCAATTGTAATAATGATTTTATACAACAGTTTAATGAACAAGAAGTTAATATTGATAGAGTTTCATTTTAGAGACAATAGTGTCTGTTTTTTTTTTTTTCTGTTTCACCAAAAAAATTGTTCCAAAGCTAGAACAGAACATTTGTGCATCTCAGAGCAACACTGCAATTTTTTTTGTTCCTGAATTAATCTGTTTCTGAACTAATGGAGTGAGCCAATGAGTAAATGATCCATTTCATAAAGACAGTCACTTGCTTCATTTCTAAATGAATTAATAAAAAATAATGAGATATAATTTTTTGGTTAATATCGCACAACCCTAATGTCTACGTCAATGTTCTGAAGACAATGCGAGTGCTGTTTTCCTGTGGAAACTCACAGCTGTACTAGATGCTGGAGGGTGTTATAGCGGATCGCTTGAGTGTTACTAGTGTGTTGTGTTCTGAAGTTGCTATGCAGTTGCTAGGGTGGTCCAACTTGTTTTTAACATGTTGGTAAATACTATTGGTGTTCTGGTTGATTGCTAGAGCATTAGGTGTTCTGGCTTTTTTTTGGACACATTGGTATGTGGTTGCTAGGGTGCTCTGACTGGTTTTTAACATGTTGCTATGTGGTTGCTAGAGTTTCTGGCCTACTGCTAGCAGTGTTGGATACGTTACTCTAAAAAAGTAATAAATTACTAGATACTAATTATATCTTCAACAGTGTAATTAGATTACTGTACAAATTACTCTCTATAAAAAAGTACTGTATTAATTAAATCCTATATCAACCTCAACCAGCTGAACAAATACAAGGCTAGACATGAACCTGCTCTTTTAAATCTTTTAAATAAATAAGATACAATTGCTAAGATTAAATTATTCAAAGTATTTAAAGTGAAAATGTTGCATTAAAAACATGCATTTTAAAATTAGATGTTCACTTTTGATGTTAAATCGTCTACTGTTTTGTACAGAATTGTTCTATTTTATGCAATTACATCAGAATAAACTAATTAAATTACAGAAAAATTAAGAGTAATCACTTACTTTACTTTTCCAAGAGAAATATCAATAAATAACAGTAATTAATTAGCTACTTAGTGATGCATTACGTCCAACGCTGATTGCTAGAATGTTGCTTGGGTGTTCTAGCTGGTTGTTAACACACTACTGTGTGGTTGCTGCTGTGTTGTAGCTGATTGCTAGAGCATTGGTATTCTGCATGGTTGTTAAAACATTTCTAGATGTTCTGGCTTATTGCCAGGACGTTATGGTGGATGATTTGAATGTTTCTGTCTGGTTTTTAGTATGTTGCTATGCAGTTGCTAGGTTTGTTGAAATGAGCAATAGGGTATATGGGGCATTTAAAAGCCCAGATTTTAGGAGTGACATGCATGCTGGGTTATTTTGACATCAGTGGTATTTATGGGTCATAGTAGGCCCCACATGAGATATAAACATATTTTATCATCAAGTTAAAATAAACATTTTCATAGCAGCAGCTTTACAACAAAGAAAATGACGTATTGCCGGACTTTGTTCACTATTTCCAGTGCATCAGCAGCGGCAGCTGTGAGACACAGCTGCAATGTGGGTCATTCGCAATACTCTCAGTTTGTGGACCCCAGACGGAGGTATGCGCGGGCATTCTTCTTTAAATCAAATCTCTGGGTGGGATGAAAACGGCAGACGGTTTTTCTATGATTCCCCATGAGAGGGTGAGCTGGCCTTGCCAGAAGAACACGTCATCACTGTAGGCCAGTGCAAGGTTATTTTTGCTTGCTTGTCTGAAACAAATGAAAACTTTCCTACTGGCTACTCCGATCTCTGACATCACCTCTGCGACGCCGCCAAATCTCCAAATCACCCAAGCCAAGATGACTAATCTAATTTGTACACGATAATGAATGTAAGCTATGAAAATGTTCATACGAGAGACGTCGTGTTGATGTGATAACTCGCTAATATTTTCCGGCTGAAATGTAACACGGAACCCACGACCCTTCGTAGGCTTGTGGTCTCGTTGGCTTTATGTAAGATTTCATAACAAATTACTGAAATGGGAAAACAACGAAGCATTAGTAGCAATAGTTAAGGCCCATTAAAGCAGTTAATAATTCCCCTCGATAATGATCCATCCAGTCCAGAACTCCACATCCATAAATCCGCTATTGTCTTCTCTGATTGCAGAATAAACAGTAGGAAACCCAAAGCCAGCAGCTCTGAGCAACTACACAAAACTGTACAAATCACATCCTGTCTATGGTTTAGTCAGAAAAAAACACAAACACAGATGTGAATGTTCGGCCAACACATTGTATGCATGTGATTTCGCTGAACATGAATCAACATGAACGGAATTTGTAATTATTTTTACTTACAAAATGTGATGCATTCAGTGTTGAGTAGAAATTGATTAGCCTACATGTAATCTGGATTACATAATCAGATTCCAAAAATTAAGTGCTTGTCATTAGATTATATTACATTTTAAAATACTCCTAATCAGACTAGTTACATTTTATTGATTAGGCCTACAGGATTGCATATTATTCACACGATAGCAATAAAGTATTCATATATTGATAATAGATTCACTTATTGATTCTCCCTAATTCTTCTTTTTCATCTTAAAATGTTCCTTTCTAAAATAGCCCACTGCTTAGGCATACAGAAAGTCTTCCAGTTTTGTGGACATTCACACAAAGATTAGTCATTAGTCAGGTAGCTAAAATATTCAAAAATTATTTCAATTTTAAGAAATGTTTTCTCAACATTTCAATATTGCATTAAAATACTGATGATGACATTAATTTTTATTTACCATGCAGTTCCTTCATGAACCCCAGTCTGGGAAACCTCGACGTAATGTTATGTTTAATGCACTTCATGTTGTTAAAGGGGTCATATGATGTTGCTAAAAAGAACATTATTTTGTGTATTTGGTGTAATGAAATGTGTTTATGCGGTTTAAGGTTAAAAAAACACATTATTTTCCACATACTGTACATTACTGTTTCTCCTCTATGCCCCGCCTTTCTGAAACGCGTCGATTTTTATGAAGCTCATCGGTCTGAAAAGCGAGGTGTGCTGTGATTGGCCAGCTATCCAGTTTGTTGTGATTGGCCGAATACCTTAAGCGTGTGACGGAAATGTTACACCCCTTAACATTCTGTGATGCCGTGTCCCGGCTTGACATGACTTATACTGACAAGTTAGGTCAAAAGTAATCTAAAAGTAGTCTGATTATATTACATAAATTTTGTAATGTAATCGATTATGTTACTAACTACAATTTTTGTAGTTAAGAGGCGGAGCAAGTTACACTATAAATAAAAAAGATTACAAAGGCAAACACTTTACATGCAGTAAATAATCTTGCACAATAAGACAAAAAGATGCATTAAAAAATTAAAAAGGTTGCTGGCATGTTGATGTTTTTGCACTAATGTGCCAATAATAACCTTAGTACCCAGGGGGCGATAGAGTCATTAAAATATCTGAAAATGTTAGACATATCTATTCCATTAGGGACGCATCAGGTTTTATTCACTAGTTGGCAATGGGAATCGGCAATGACATTCAGAGAGAACCCTAGAACAGTAATGAATTAAACACACTGTGTCCTGCTGACATCATTACAGATCCTCTTACTCTGTCTGTTTCAGTAATAAAGTCTACAACATTAACACACACCCCTTCAGAGAGTATGTGTGTACACGTGTTAATTTTATGACCTTACTCAGCAAAAATGAATTCAATAGTGGCCATTGCCCAGACAGGTCATGTCTACATCTCATTTGCTTTGTAGCTTATATTTAAGACTTACATTTAAGAGTTAGAGATTTGAACAAACCATTGTTAAAATTATGTGACTTGTTGAATAAAGGTGTGCTTTAAATTTGATAAGATTTTCATTGGGCAGATGACAAAAACTGGTCCAGAAAGTTTGAAAAATCTGAAAAATCTCCACTGAATATGAATCTAAACCATATTTAGAAACCAGTAGGTCATAGAGACTCAAATATCACAAATATCACACCCTAGCAACCACATAACAATGCTCTAAAACACTCAGAAAACCTTAGAAAAATCTAGTTTCATTTTATTTTACTTTTTATTGAGAAGTATAAAAGAAAGCTTAATGATGGAAGAAACAGGATAAGGAAATGCTAACTCGGCCCGTTCACACCACAGACAATAACTATAACGATAACAATGACTAAAGTTTTAATAACCGTTCTAATTATATGAGAATAAGGAACTAGACACCACAACTCTAATGATAATGGCACATGGGAGCATTACGGTTGGAATTACTTTCAGAACGATTTTTTTCCAGCTCATGTTCGATAATAACACTGACAGCCAATCAGAATGCATCCTGGTTTAAATACTCATATTAAACTCAAAGCCACTAGAAGGCAAGCCTGCAACCATTAGCCGAAAAAGCGTAACGGCTAAAGCTAACGCTTCCGGTCTGGCAGTACGTGGGAAAGGAAACCAGAGGCCATTTTTTTTTTTTTTTTAAATGGATGTCAATGGAGGAGAGGCTTGACTACGCTGAATAAACAGCTTTTTAGAGGAAATGGTTTATCATTTAATGAATCGACAGCCTATCTGCTAATCTTCAACATGTTTTACACTAAACAATACTTTTGGATTGAACCATTTTTAGAGTTTACCACGAAAAAAAAAATACATAAACTGGTGATAAAACGATTAAAGACATGGACAGCCAAACAGAATCCACTTGACTTTAAGGGCCTGTTTTCATCTGGTCACTTCATGCGTTTTCTCTAATCATATAGCTATCCGGTTGTTAAAAGACCATGGGAGTATTCCTGAAAGCAAGGTTAACTTACCTTCACATATACTTACTTGAGGTATGCTGGTTCCAAAAACACGTCCGGGAGCAAGTTTATTCAACTCAGAGTAGGTTTCTGGTTAACATGCAAGACATTCTCATCAGAGCGACGAATCATATGGAAACGGATGCTAAGAAAAAGCATGCCATACTACTACTTTCTCCTCCTTCTGCTCACATGTCATTTGCATACTTAGTGCATATCGCCACTTAATAGGTGGTTGTGCAATCATTTTTTATTTCTTTTTTGTTTAATATTAATCCTTGAGAATAGGAATTATAGCTTGATGCTAATTATATAAGTCGTCATAGCAAATAAGTATTTTTATTATAGAAAAATATTATAGAAAATGCAGATCCATGATGTGTGAGATGATAATAAAATATAATAAATATATAATATAATAAAATGAACATTACCTTGTCATAATAGTGTTTTATAGTTTACAGATAACTATTATATATGGCAATAAAATAAATATATTAACCATATTAGAATAATATTACCTTATATATTTCTTATATCAGTGCTTTATCATTAGCATATCATTCAACTATATATACTATATTGTCTTGTCAGTAGGTCACGCATGCGCTGATACCTGTGATGTAAACTAACCCTGAAACATAACTTACTCCGGAGTAGGTTATGTTCAGATACAGTGGGGAAAATATTTATTTGATCCCCTGCTGATTTTGTAAGTTTGCCCACTTACAAAGAAATGAAGCGTCTGTCATTTTATGGTA
>NW_015547712.1:1474920-1475184 GCF_001515605.1 Sinocyclocheilus anshuiensis
ATATCTCTTTGGATTTGAGACTTTAGTCTTTGCAACTTTACAGATCTTCTTTATGCACCAAGAGCTTGTAACCCTTTAAAAAGAAAGAAAAAATTGAAATCGCATCTATGACCCCTTTAATAACAACAAATGGAATATATTTTCCTTCTCTTTGTATTTTTATATCAATATGGTACAAGATTATGTTATTTAAATCAACATGATAAACAAGTTAGGTCAAAAGTAATCTAAAAGTAGTCTGATTATATTACATAAAATTTGTAC
>NW_015547712.1:1475462-1475620 GCF_001515605.1 Sinocyclocheilus anshuiensis
CATTTTTTATTTTTTTTTAAATGGATGTCAATGGAGGAGAGGCTTGACTACGCTGAATAAACAGCTTTTTAGAGGAAACGGTTTATCATTTAATGAATCGACAGCCTATCTGCTAATCTTCAACATGTTTTACACTAAACAATACTTTTGGATAGAAT
>NW_015547712.1:1475858-1478306 GCF_001515605.1 Sinocyclocheilus anshuiensis
TTTTTTTTTAAATGGATGTCAATGGAGGAGAGGCTTGACTACGCTGAATAAACAGCTTTTTAGAGGAAATGGTTTATCATTTAATGAATCGACAGCCTATCTGCTAATCTTCAACATGTTTTACACTAAACAATACTTTTGGATTGAACTATTTTTAGAGTTTACCACGAAAAAAAAAATACATAAACTGGTGATAAAACGATTAAAGACATGGACAGCCAAACAGAATCCACTTGACTTTAAGGGCCTGTTTTCATCTGGTCACTTCATGCGTTTTCTCTAATCATATAGCTATCCGGTTGTTAAAAGACCATGGGAGTATTCCTGAAAGCAAGGTTAACTTACCTTCACATATACTTACTTGAGGTATGCTGGTTCCAAAAACACGTCCGGGAGCAAGTTTATTCAACTCAGAGTAGGTTTCTGGTTAACATGCAAGACATTCTCATCAGAGCGACGAATCATATGGAAACGGATGCTAAGAAAAAGCATGCCATACTACTACTTTCTCCTCCTTCTGCTCACATGTCATTTGCATACTTAGTGCATATCGCCACTTAATAGGTGGTTGTGCAATCATTTTTTATTTCTTTTTTGTTTAATATTAATCCTTGAGAATAGGAATTATAGCTTGATGCTAATTATATAAGTCGTCATAGCAAATATGTATTTTTATTATAGAAAAATATTATAGAAAATGCAGATCCATGATGTGTGAGATGATAATAAAATATAATAAATATATAATATAATAAAATGAACATTACCTTGTCATAATAGTGTTTTATAGTTTACAGATAACTATTATATATGGCAATAAAATAAATATATTAACCATATTAGAATAATATTACCTTATATATTTCTTATATCAGTGCTTTATCATTAGCATATCATTCAACTATATATACTATATTGTCTTGTCAGTAGGTCACGCATGCGCTGATACCTGTGATGTAAACTAACCCTGAAACATAACTTACTCCGGAGTAGGTTATGTTCAGATACAGTGGGGAAAATATTTATTTGATCCCCTGCTGATTTTGTAAGTTTGCCCACTTACAAAGAAATCACCATCCCTACAGTCGGGCACGGAGGTGGAAACATTATGCTTTGGGGCTGTTTTTCTGCTAAGGGTACAGGACGACTTCACCGCATTGAGGGGCAAATTGACGGGGCCATGTACTGTACAATCTTGGACGAAAACCTCCTTCCCTCAGCCAGAACATACCGCCAAGGCAACAAAGGAGTGGCTCAAGAAGAAGCACATTAAGGTCATGGAGTGGCCTAGCCAGTCTCCAGACCTCAATCCTATAGAAAATATGTGGAGGGAGCTGACACTTCGTGTTTCCATACGACAGCCAAAAAAACCTTAAGCATTTAGAGAGGATCTGTAAAGAGGAGTGGATCAAAATCCCTCCTGAGATGTGTGCAAACCTGGTGACCAACTACAAAAAACGTCTTACCTCTGTGCTTGCCAACAAGGGTTTCTGCACCAAGTACTAAGTCATGTTTTGCTTGGGAATCAAATACTTATTTCACTCACTGAAATGCAAATCAATTTCTAACCTTTATATAATGTGTTTTTTTCCGGATTTTCGTCTATATGACGGGTTACAGTCAGATATAACAGCGCTAATGCAACCCGCATCACTGCAGATGAGTAGCTGAGTAGACTATCTCTTCAGCAAGCTGACGCCCAAACTGCCGCAAATAAAACTCAAAAGTAAGTCGCAGACACTCAATACACAATCATCTTCCTTAAAAGAAGTAAAACTATCTTATCTTTCCAGTGCTGATGCCGCTCTCTCTCCTGTTGCAGTCTTTGATCTTGAAATAGCTGATAGCGCATATCTGTTGCTTTCCTTGACGTAAACTCCGTTAAATTTGCATATAGTGTGGAATTGAAGATCAGATTTAAATCTGTTTTGCGGAGACACGTTTATGTGGCCAAGTGTAAATGGAACCGTTTTAACAAATTAGATATTCGATCAGAGAAAACGCATGTAGTGACCAGGTGTAAACAAGCCTTAAAGAGCGTGAGAATTTAAAGTTGATATGATTCTTTAGGGTCTTAATGAAAAGTTTATATCATATTTTGGTTAAAATTTCTCAATGGTAGTGTAAAAAACACCCTTTTTACCTTGTCAAAATCAGCTCTTTTTACAGCAACCCGTTTTGTTGAATGTTGCTTTAAATGCTAATGAGTTCTGCTCACCCCGCCCCTCTCTTCTGTGGGGTGATGAGCAGACTGTAAACTTTAGCTGCGAAACTTGCTAACTAGCACATTATTAGGAAAGGCGATTTGCAAAGATTCATAAAAGAACTTTATACTCACTTCTTCTGTAGGTGAAGCTGGATCGCTGAATGATTCGCACGAACATAGACACATTTAGGCAGATCGGGATCGGCGCATTCCCTTCAAAAACAAACCTAACATTAATCCTC
>NW_015547712.1:1478396-1480722 GCF_001515605.1 Sinocyclocheilus anshuiensis
AGTGGTTGAGCCATGTTCTAAGCTGTTGTAAATTACTCTACAAACATACACCTTTGTTTATGTCTGTGTGTTGCTCGTCAACCACTTTGTTGCAACCAGAGCCATTGAGAAACAGAGTTGCGACACGCTTTGATGTCGCCGCCACGCGGTCACATGGTTCATGGAGCTCTCAATAGTTCCAAACAACTCTGCGCTGTTTGAATGGGTTTAAGTAGGATAGACAGCAGTTTCACTATATTTGCAGCAATTTCTAGTGATTATTAACACATCATGTGCATTGATTGTGTATTGATAACTACGCTGACTACGTTTTACAATCGCATTTTATTCTGGGGAGTGATGAAGAGACAGCATTAATTTTTTTTTCTAATATGCTTATTATTTATATTACAATTAGCGTAGTATTTAGGATTAAAATAGAGAAAATGTTTTTAAATTCCAGTGCAAAGAGGCAAATTAGAGACGTTTGGTGACCAGAAAAATAATATTCCTATGTAATGCCATGGTTTAACCACTAGATGACCGTAAATATAGCCTGCATATATTTAGCTCTACTCTAGTTAGTGTAAAGAGTTTTACCGGTCATAACACCTAATTTATTTATTTATTTTATGTTTTGCATTGTATATTTAGACATTATCAAACACTCAATGTTTATAAGTTTTGCTTTTTTTTTAATCTTGAATTTAAAAAGATTAATTACTCACATCCCAGTATTATTTTATGACATTTATATAAGAAGACAACATAAGTAAATGTTAAAAAAGGCCAGCAAAAACGGA
This sequence comes from Sinocyclocheilus anshuiensis, assembly GCF_001515605.1. Lineage (NCBI taxonomy): Eukaryota > Metazoa > Chordata > Actinopteri > Cypriniformes > Cyprinidae > Sinocyclocheilus > Sinocyclocheilus anshuiensis. The sequence continues at coordinate 1,479,179 of NW_015547712.1, forward strand.
ATTTAACCCAATTTAAAAAATTTAAATAATGTTAAAAAAACACAAGGCAACCAACTGCATTCAGGGAAACTCTTTCTTGTATTCCTTTAATGGGCAGTCTTCACTGAAATGCATTCAACTTCCTACAGGGAGAGAAAGATTGCAGAAAGACTAAAAACTTAAAAAGATGACAACTAGCATCTGGTTATGATCGTTATGATCGGTGTTTCTCATGTTATCTAACTGCAAATATAGCATAACTGCCTATTATCTAAAACTAAACATTAACTATAACGCGTTTCATAAAATAAAACTACTGGCCAGATGTCCGAGAGGTAAACTAATGCGTTAAAATGCCAAAAACTGCTGTAATTTCCTCAACTTTCTGGCGAGTGTGCTTGAGAAGCACTGAAATGAATGGGCTTCAATACTGGAACTATTGGTTGTTTGGAAATATTGGCTGCTCCATGACACGCGTTACTTCCGCATTCCTCAGTTCCTATGGAAGCCTAGAATTTATAACAGCTAAGGGGGTTTTAGGCAACGGCCCTTAGCTGTTATAAAACCACAGCTTCTTGGGGCTTATTGCTTTATTTAATTAAAAAAACACTGGGTGGATTTCTATCCTTATAGGATAGATGTGTACACACACATTTATGTTCAAACAACATGTGAAGTGAATTTTGCGTCCGATGACCCCTTTAAAACTGCCAAAGACCAAACGTGCTTATAATAAACTCAACGTTTCCGTGTGTTGGTATGAACGCTAATATAGTTATCCATTCTTCATGTGAACAGGCCTCAAGCTTTGATTCGGCTGCAACAGAATCTTATAACACTATTCTTTGTATTATATTACCTTTGCATCATATTACAAAAAAAACTAGTTTACGCTAATGCGCGGCGGGTGTTTCTAATGCGGCGTCTATGGTAAATTTGACATCATTCTCTCTTCTGACAGCCGTTATCAGTCTCTCTCTGTTTTTTTCCCTTTTATTGAAAGTCAGGAAAACACTATCGTGGAGTTTTTCTATTGCTATTTTGAGCAAATTTTACAGTGAATTTATAACAGCTAAGGGGGTTTTAGGCAACGGCCCTTAGCTGTTATAAATTCACTGCTTCTTGGGGCTTATTGCTTTATTTAATAAAAAAAACACTGGGTGGATTTCTATCCTTATAGGATAGATGTGTACACACACATTTATGTTCAAACAACATGTAAAGTGAATTTTGCGTCCGATGACCCCTTTAAAACTGCCAAAGACCAAACGTGCTTATAATAAACTCAACGTTTCCGTGTGTTGGTATGAACGCTAATATAGTTATCCATTCTTCATGTGAACAGGCCTCAAGCTTTGATTCGGCTGCAACAGAATCTCTTGTTTTCATGCATGCATGTTCTCATAGGAGAGTAATGTTAGACTAAAATGCCGGCAGTTCTGACTCACTGTAAGTACGTTTTCATTTAAATGATTTGACACTGATGATTCAAACGCGAGTTTTGGGCAGTGTGGAGTTGCACTTGTTGTTTGTCATTTCTCTGATCACAAATGCAGACAGAGTTT
>NW_015547712.1:1480749-1481585 GCF_001515605.1 Sinocyclocheilus anshuiensis
TCACACCGATGAGCTTTGTAAAAATCGACGTGTTTCAGAAAGGCGGGGCATAGAGGAGAAACAATAATGTACAGTATGTGGAAAATAATGTTTTTTTCACTTTAAACCGCATAAACACATTTCATTACACCAAATACACAAAATAATGTTCTTTTTAGCAGCATCATATGACCCCTTTAAATATCACGTTTTAGTGAATTTAATTTGTTCATTTATTTAACAAATCACAAAAGATTTTCATTACTGTATTAGAATAATGAGTATACAAAAAAGGTCAAGTTTAGATTTTGTTTCACAAATAAAATAACTAACTAATTAATTAAATATTTAAATAGCATCTTTTTTACTGAAGTAAATTTGTGTATTTTTTTTATTTATTTATTCTTTACATTTATTTTGTGAACATTAAAAAATACAACAAAAAAACTTAATATGCATGTTTAGGGAAACAATGTTGCCTTATTTTTGCAGTTCCATTTTGGTACAAATTGTGCACTTCACTTTTTTTAATGGAACAATTTTCATACAAAAACATGTACTCCTAAATGAACCCTATTTTAGGACCATTAAGATTTTTTGATGCCATTACTGCAATATAAAAAAAGAATTAAAAAATTAAAATTATGATATATTATTTAAAGTTATTTTAATAGCATCTGTTTTAGCTCATTTAATTCATGCAATTATTTATTTAATAACTACAAAAAAGTTTCATTACTGTATTACAGTGTCTATTTGTCAGTAGATAAATGCTCACACATAATGCCCAGCAGGCACACAACGTCATAAGCAGTGTTGGGGAAAGTTACTTTTAAAAGTAATGCATTACAATATTG
>NW_015547712.1:1481616-1513857 GCF_001515605.1 Sinocyclocheilus anshuiensis
AAATTTGTGTCTTTTTTTATTTATTTATTCTTTACATTTATTTTGTGAACATTAAAAAATACAAAAAAAAATCTTAATTTTTGCAGTTCCATTTTGGTACAAATTGTGCACTTCACTTTTTTTAATGAAACAATTTTCATACAAAAACATGTACTCCTAAATAGGACCATTAAGATTTTTTGATGCCATTACTGCAATATAAAAAAAGAATTAAAAAATAAAAATTATGATATATTATTTAAAGTTATTTTAATAGCATCTGTTTTAGCTCATTTAATTCATGCAATTATTTATTTAATAACTACAAAAAAGTTTCATTACTGTATTACAGTGTCTATTTGTCAGTAGATAAATGCTCACACATAATGCCCAGCAGGCACACAACATCATAAGCAGTGTTGGGGAAAGTTACTTTTAAAAGTAATGCATTACAATATTGCGTTACTCCATAAAAAAGTAACTAATTACATTACTTAGTTACTTTTTATGTTGAAAAAAGTAATCTGATTACGTAACTCGCGTTACCCCAACACTGGTCATAAGACATTTACCTATATTTGGTTAAATTTCAGTCCAAAATTTCGGTTTGACCAAAATTCAATGTCAATTCAACATCTAATGTCAATTTTAATTTGATGTCCAATACCGACGTAAGCTGAGGTTGATATTTGTTGTGTTTAGGTTATCTGTAACCAAAATCCAACGTTAGGTCAACATCAAATTGGAGTCAAATACTGACGTCAACCCGATTTTCATTATCAACCAAAATGCAACGTCTGTCCGACATCATGTCCAACGTCAACCTGACGTTATATTAACATCCTGTGCCTGCTATCAAACCACCTGATAGCAATTCTGACGTGCATATTTTAAAAAAATAATAAATCCCTAGCTGGACAGATGGGGCTTAAACAGCTGAACAAGACACGGAGGAGTTCCTCTTATGTGTTTACAGTACATTGGATCAGAAATCCATTGTTTACAAAGATGCGTAAACCACACTGCCAACATGAAGCTGGAGGATTTGGACTCCAAAAGGAAAGGCAGGCCTGTGGGTCAGGATGGAGCCGTGTTATGATGTGTTTCCTGTTAGATAAAGCGCTCCATGTGGGCCGCACTAATGAGGTGGCAGAGAAAGCCTTTCGTGTGGCTCAATCACGTGAACATGCAAGAGATTCGACCTCCTGCGCTCAGTAAAAGGACGCACGGATCTCTGCTAATAAACACAAACACATCTTGTGCACATTACCATACTTTGTCGTAAACAGGGCAACTACAATCGCTTCTGCTCTCGTCCTTAAGATCTTCTAAGTCTGTGGTTTTGAGTTTGATTGGCTCTGAAAATGGGGCACATTTGTCTCATTTTCAACTCGACTAAGACTTGGGCCAAAGCCGGTCGTCACTGAACAAAAACAAGCTGGATGAAACTTCAAAGTTTGCAGTAAACGTTTCCTGCTGGTTAATTGATCGACTCGTTGTGTCTGCTATTTATTTCACAGGAGCTGTTTTATAAGCCCAGAATCAGTCAGATAAATTGTCATTCCTATGAATAAATATTGTGGTAATTCTATCCCCGCTGGGGGAAAACAGCTTATACATGCAAGTCTAGTCTCCCAACTTTATCAAGCTGCTCTGTTTTGCTGGTTTTATAAGGGTCTTGTCTGATGGTCATGCTGAAAGGCCAGCTTAAACCAGTTTAAACCAGCACATTACCTTACTCGCTGGGATTTTAGCAAAAATATGATGTCATATCTGGTGTAAATTGATTTTGTAATGTGTATACATTAAGTCTACAGTGTTGTATTGATGGCTTTGTTAGGTCATACAATAACAATGCTAGTATGCTAACCACAAGCTAACTGAAAACACAAAAAGCAATCAGCAATCAGTGTGTTTATTGTATCATAGTGTAATCATGCATGAAAAATGCATGGCTTCACACTTAAACATTTGCAATGTAGCTGTATTCAGGTCAGTGGAGTGACTGCAGTTGGGTCATTCAGTGTAAAATCAACCAAATTTCAAACCTCTGCAGCTAATTAATTTTTTTGTTTTGATATTTTTCTACAGAAAAACAAACATAAACTGATTTACTAATCCACTATTTTGTATATGGAAATTTCTCCAGAGACTTAGAGCCCTTTCACACATTTTCAGCAGTCAAGAACCAAATGTGGGTCCCTTTGCGTATAGCTGATACTTTTTTCTTTTAAAGAGTAATGTCTGAAGAACAAATAATGTTGAAACTAGAAAGCTATCTTGTTTCCCTCTATCAAAACACTCGCATAAGAACATACTTGTCTTGAGTGCCAAAAATATTATTTTTCCAAAGTTTGCATGTCTGTAACTGAAGACATATTAAAGATATTCTTTTAGATTCTGGTTCTTAGACTTTCCTTGTTGAATTTGACCCATTTTCAATGGTCAATGTGGTTCAAAATTCAATGTAGGTCACTTTGTATACAACTGATACTTAATGTTTTTAAACAGTGTTGAAACTTATTAAAGCCATTGCAACTTACAAGATCAAAAAAGACAAACATGTTCACTACTGGAAAATTTGTAATTGAGGTACGTAACACAGCTTTATGCAGCGGATTATTATAATGATGACAGGGAGCGCAAGAATCACAGTGCTTACATTTAAAACGTTAATTTATCAGTTTTGAGCCTGACACTGTTTTACTATTTCAATTATTCTTAAAAAAAAAGCCACAAAAAAAAACAGTGCATTGGAAAAATCTAAAAAAAAAAAAAAGCATCCTTTATTCAATCAATAAGTAATTAATGAATTATAATAATTATAATATTAATTGATAATTAAATGATTAATTTGATTTAATAATTTATTTTTAATTAATGAATTATTAATTCATGAGACATCATTTAAAGAAACAAAATTCTGTCTAAACTGTTTGTAAAAATCATTCATTGTTGCACTGAACTAAATGCACCAATTTTCATACATAAAATTTACAAAGAATTTTTTTCACATTTTCAGAAACCATTTTTAAAAAACAATGTACACATACATTTTGCTTGTGTTATTGATTACAATGGTTTTGATTTAGGGAAAACACTAGTTGCAGATTGACAGGATGAGTGCTGTGGTCAAACTTAGAGCCAGAAGTGGATGTTTATTAATGGACGGCGTCCCGTCAGTCGGCCAGATGTCTCGAACCCCACACTCGGAGCAATCCGGCCCACATAGCGAACACACAGACATGTCCCGTCTTGTCTCAGATGTGTAGGACCGCACTGTCCTCCGTCCTGCAGAAGGTAAGGGAATGAAACAAGGAGCTTGAAACACATACTGCAACATAGGAATGCATTAGAGAATCTGGAGCTAAGAGTCTTACTGGGCTCATAGTAATCGTAGATCATGACCACAGCATCTTGGACATTGACCACCTTAAATTCCAGGATGGTGGATATTTCAACGCACCTTTCCATTGTGGTCACCTGTGATGAGAGAAAAGACGATGAGATTGGACATACTGTCAGCCATGGATGCATAATGAACACGAAAACATGAACCAAATAAACCATCATCAGCACAAAAATAGATTCAGCACACTTATACTGTAATATTGTAGTCATGAACATATAAGAGGAACTCACCATGTCTAAATAAAGTGTAATTCGTCCTGAAGGTGTCTCTACTCGTCTGACTATATCATTTAGCTGGACACCGTTTTGGGCCAAACCGAACCCCGAGAGTAAACCCACGTCCAGTATGGCCATACCCGTCTGTCTCAGGCCCTGGTCCTCCCTCAACCTTAAAAACAGCAGAAATTATGCTTTCAAACAGATTTACACTCACAAATGATTCCATAGAATATCTACAGTGGCCCCAAAAAGAATTTGGACAATTAAAAATGGTTGAAATTCATGATTTGCCCGAGATATCCAAAATCGAATGCAATATTGATGATATAGAATATCTTATCATTTGTTTAAGTATAATTTTAGAAACTGTTTTCTTGATAATCAACACTGATTTTACTTTTTTGACATCCATAATGAGAAGAAAATGATGAAACAAAACATCAAACCAAGTGGAATCTGCAAACTAACAATAACTGAGCTTTCGTGATTTTGTTTTAAATGTGCACTTGCTATATTTGATTTAAAATAAAGCCATTTTTTTATTTTGTTATATAATTCAAATATATTTGTAGATTTTAAATGATTTTCAATTACAATTTTGGCTTTGAAAATAAGATATTAATCAAATATTGTTGATCAAATTTATTTTATATTCATCTAATTTATATTATATTATTATATATTTATTTTATATTAACATTATTTATTTAAATGTGTGTGTGTGTGTGTGTGTGTGTGTGTGTGTGTGTGTGTGTGAGTATATATTATCCTTTATTTCACCAGGATAGTCGAGAGTGTGTGTGTGTGTGTGTGTGTGTGAGTATATATTATCCTTTATTTCACCAGGATAGTCCCATTGAGATGCAAAATCTTTTCTTCCAGGGAGCCCTGGCCAAAATTGACTCTCTCTATATATATACATATTTTATTTATTTATGATTTATTTTTTTAAGTTGAGTTAAATAAAAAAATAAGTTGCATATAAATGCATGATGTAGTCAATGAGTTAAATAATCATGTTAAATAATCAGGACCTCAATAGTGCAGTCTTTTTAATCGCATTTTTTGGTGCTGATGAAATCATTTTGGCAATAAGTAAACAACGGTGTGCGTTCGGCTCAGCTGCTCACCTGAAACATATGTGAAGGTTTACACTGAACTCCTCATTGTCCATTACGTCTATATACAAATAAAAGGCCTCATCTGTGTGTATGTCACGCCGTCTGAGCGACGTTCTCAGGTTTATCACGTTGTAGAACACATTAAGCTGAAACAGTAAGAGAAAATGAATAATACTCTAATAATTCCCCCATTTTATGAGATTTTATAAAGCAACAGTACAAGCCAGACGATTGAGGAATCATTCATGTCTGAAGAACAAATTAGCAAACACGACTCAAAATGAGGTCATCTCTGCTTTGCCAATCTTCTGCAGAACAGAGTTCTGGACGCTGTTTCTTCGGTGTGGCCTTTCAAAGCAGCTCAAGATGTTGCTGGTGTCTCACTGATGAGGAAAACAGCGTCTGGGCCGGTTTACGTGCTCCATGGTGAGCAATCAAAGGTATAATTACACATTGAACTGAGAAAGAGGGGATCCGACTGCTGATGACAACAGAATGTTTCTGCCATTACATCTCTTTTTATCTTTACGAGGGTTTCAGTTATTATTCGCAGCTGTTGAACCTTCATAACCTGCTTTCATTGGTAATACCTCGCTATTTGACAGTTTTGCAATGGAGATGATCCTGCTAAATTATGCTGCTATGTCAACTAGTCGTTCAACAAGCAAATAGCAGCCTTTTTTTAGCTTCAATATTTTTTGCAGCAGTGCTAAACAATGCATTTAAGGACAGATTCTTGACTTGGAGATGTTTAGACATACCTGAAACAGAGCAAAGCCTTTACCTTCTGCCACCACCTCAATATCAACCCCCTCTTCTGCTTCGATCTGTAGAGGCAAACCCAACATTAGCATGCGCCACGTACTACTATTACTAGAGTGTCACAAACAGTCTGCTTGTTATGTGCAGTGATTACTTTGAAAAGAAAGTTTAATACTTTGTGTTAGGAGTTACACAGTACTGCTCAAAAGTTTGGGGTCAGTGAGATTTATTCATTCTTTTAAAAGAAGTCTCTAATGTTCACCAAGGCTGCATTTATTTGATCAAAATACAGTAAAAACAAGAAAAGTGTGAAATAACATTGCAATAAAAAAAAAAGAAGATAATTTAAATATATTTTAAAATGTCATTTATTCCCGTCATGTCAAAGCTGAATTTTCAGTTGCAAAAAGTGCTAGCCTTTATTGTGTTAAGTTATATGCAATTTTATAACTTTGTTGTCATTACACTCCTAAAATGACTGTAAAATGATCATTTAAAAAGCTTTACAGCTCAAATAATCCTCATGTTTTCACATAAGAATTACTGTAAGTGCTTTTATAGAATTATAAGCTTCACTTTCCTCTCGCTCTCTCTATATATATCATTTCTTTTGTGTTAATCAACATTATGCTACAAATGCTAGATTCCTCTTAACTTCTTTCTGTTGAATACAAAATACTCCTTTATTCATCACCGTTTAAAAGTTTGGGGTCAGTAAGATTTTTTTATTTTTTTGAAAGTCTCACCAAGGCTGCATTTATTTGATTAAAATTACAGTAGAAAAAAGTAAAATTGTGAAATATTATTACAATTTAAAATAACCATTTTCTGTTTGAATATATTTTTAAATCAAATTTGTTCCTGTGATGCAAAGATGAATTTTCAGCATCATTACTCCAGTCTTAAGTGTCACATGATCCTTCAGAAATCATTCTAATATGCCGATCTGCTGCTCAAGAAATATCTCTTTTAATTTTTTTTTTTTTTTTCAAAAGAACTGCATTTATTTGAAATGGGAATCTTACTGACCTCAATCTGTTGAACAGTAGTGTGTATCTAGAGCAGTGTATTGTATACATACGGGCAGGTCTTGGCTCTGCTGGAGCAGGTAATTGTATCTGTCTATGTTGAATGTGGCGGCAGCACCGGAGGCACCGTTCACAGTGATGGTGAGATCTATAGACTCTGCGCTGCTGAAGGTGGCGTAGATTGACAGTGCATGCAACGCCATCACTGTATCCTGACAACAAAGACATACAAACAGAGCACAGATATTTTAATAAAGCTTTAGAACTGATCAAAACAACAAAAAGTGCATTCAATAATAAAAAAATTTAAAAATGGGATAAGCATGTATCAGTTTTGGCAGATGTGATCATCTCTCTGCATCAATAACAGGTGCACGTGCATCTGTGTCACAGATACACTCTCAATTCAATCACCTGCCACCTGGTAAATAACACCGCACATGTGTGGAGCAGAGACACAGATCCTTTAATCTTTCCACACTCGACCAAATACCGCCAGGACTCTCTCGAGTGCAGTCAGATGTTCTCCTGTTGGATTCGAGTTGTTGTGTCAAAACGAGGGGCTTTAACATGAGCGCAGCGCTTTATCAGAGCTCACAGCCCAGAAACTGCTAGTCCTCATTGAGGTTAGTGTTCGTGACAGATCGCAGGCCTTCGGTCCCGAGCCAAATGTAATATCAAGAAGGCCTTTATAAAATTAAAACTACATTTTCTTATCTCACCTCGATGGCCTTTTGCACAGCTTGATTTCCAATTGAAACATTCGCTTGCCAACAAATTCCCCTCCTTGAATCAATGGAATAGATCATAGATGCGTGTAATCATCAACACAAGGAAACCAGCCACAGAAGATGTTAAACCCTGCTGACTTTCGTAAAGGAATATTCCCAGGTGGTGTAATTTTGATCAGCACATTTTTTTACTTGTTCTACTAAAAAAATAAATAAAAATTAAAAAAGCACTTATAATGGGAAATAAATGGGGTCAATCTGTATATGTTACAATACTGTATTAATAGTAAAACCACAAGATTTAAACAATATGTGACCCTGGAGCACAAAACCAGTCTGAAGTCGCTGGGGGATATTTGTAGCAATAGCCAAAAATACATTGTATGGGTCAAAATTATAGATTTTTCTTTTATGCCAAAAATCATTAGGATATTAAGTTCCATGAAGATATTTTGCAAATTTCCTACTGTAAATATATGAAAACTTAATTTTTGATTAGTAATATGCATTGCTAAGGACTTTATTTGGACAACTTTAAAGGCGATTTTCTCAATATTTTGAACTTTTGCACCCTCAGATTCCAGATTTTCAAATAGTTGTATCTCGGCCAAATATTGTCCTATCCTAACAAACCATACATCAATGGAAAGATTATTTATTCAGCTTTCAGCTGATGTATAAATCTCAATTTAGAAAAATTGACCCTTATGACTGGTTTTGTGGTCCAGGGTCGCATATGCATTAACATGATTTTAGAGCGCAAAAAGTCACTTACTAGACTTTTTGTGGAATGTTATACTAACCAATTTTACAACTTCTTTGTAATGACAACCTTAAAACAACTATAAACATTTGCAGAAATGTGCAGAAAAGCGCTCCTGTAAAAGTGGCCCCATTTACTTCCACTGTAAGTGACTGACTGTTTTTGCTTTTTTTAAAAAACAAAACAAAAAGGAAATGTGGAATGAGTCAAAATGATTTTTGTGATAATCAACATTATGCTACAGATGCTATAGACTAACTTCTGTTAAAACTGGAATATTCCCTTATACATTCTCTAATATGCTCACCAAAGCTGCATTTATTTGATCAAATATACAGTAAAAATGTGAAATATTATTACTTTAAAGTGTCAGTTTTCTATTAAAATATATTGTAAAATGCTATTTATTCCTGTGATGTAATGCTGAATTTTCAGCATCATTTCTCCAGTCTTCAGTGTCCAGAGGCGGACAGTAACTAAGTACATTTACTTGAGTATTATACTTAAGTACACTTTTTGAGTATCTGTACTTTACTTGAGTATTATTTTTTCTGGGAACTTATGACTTTAACTTCACTACATTTGAAAGACAAATATTGTACTTTTCACTCCACTACATTTCTATCAAGATCCTCGAAGTAGAAAGTCGTTACTATGTAGCAGCTTTGAAAGTCAGTAGGTGATTTTTTTCTTCTCTAAAACGTGACTGTTTTTTTCAGACAGTTTATCAGTAATCACTCTTGTAGGGCTACATGAAGAGATTTCCCAGCATTTTTTGAACACTGACCAGCAATTCAATAATAATAAGTTAATATTGTGGTATATATTAGACACAATATTGTCTGATTTTGCTAAATTGTGTAAGTGAAATAAAATGCCATTTATTCATCTGATCAAAGCTGCATTTTCAGCATCATTACTGTCAGTGTCACATGATCCTTCAGAAATCATTCTAATATGCTGATTTGCTGCTCAATAAATTTTTCTGATAATTATCAATGTTGAAAACAGTTGTGCTACTTAATATTTTTGCTGAAACCATGATAAAAACAACTATTCAGCCAGAGTATTAGAATGCTGTTGTAGGTAATTTAGCCTTTTTAAAATGTTGACATTCGTTTTGGGAGCCTGAATATCTAAAAGTGAGCCATTTTGTCCCATTTAAACCGTTTTTTATTGTCTTTCTCGTGAGTTGAATGTCTGTTTGATATGTACCTGAGTGGATCCATATCCCCCAAGATGGTTTCTTTGCTTACTGAGCCACTTCACCAGAGTGAATCCTTCATCCATTAGTTTGAGTCTGTGCATGGCGAGCAGTACGTAGGCCGACATCTCAATATCTGATGAACTTGGCTGCCAGGAATTGTACAGGACGTTGGCTGGGGGTCTCCAGGTTGGCACTCCATCTGAAAGACCCAGATACAGCGTCACCATCCAACTATTATAAACACATTAGCATCTAACACATTTTACTGTGCCAGGTGCGACGCTCATCCATAACACTACAGCTGCTCGCCACACTGTTAACGGAAAATTGCAGGTTATTTTCAGCTTTGTGTGTGTTTCACATCTGTGGCGTGCTGTCTTTAGAGTATAAATCCAGAGGATATTTACCAACAATTAGTGCTCTGTTCAACAGCTCGGTGAGGGCAGATGGGGCGGCGGTGCTGTTGGCCAGTGACAGAGCATAGGTCACTAAAGACAGGCTGTAGTTACTGGAGATTCTCTGAGCCAGTCGAGACGTCAGGAAACTCACGGCAGAAGAAATGCTGCCTTCAAATGCATTCTACCAGAGACACAAACAGATCTTCAATCAATCAATCCATCCATCCTACGTTCAATCGATCTATCGTTCTATCATTCAATCGTTCTATCGATCAATCTATAAATCTGTCTGTCTGTCTGTCTATCCATCCATCCATCCATCCATCCATCAATCCATCTATAGTTCTAACGTTCTGTCATTAAGTCTATCTATTGAATCGATCTATCATTCAATTGATCTACATTTAATCCATCTATCTATCTATCTATCTATCTATCTATCTATCTATCTATCTATCAATATTGTGTTAATGGTGTTAATGGTTTTTTTACTTTTTGTTTTTATTTGTATCCATATATATTTATTTATCTTGTTTTCTATCTATCTGTCTATCTGTCTATCTGTCTGTCTGTCTGTCGTTCCATCATTCAGTCTCTCTAACTCACCCTGTATTCAGCGTCCTCCAGAAGCGCTATAAGGACGTATGCCGTGAGAGACACTGGCCCATCCAGTCCTCCCTGGAGCTCTGTGTGGATGACCCGACCCGGCTCCGCGAACGAACCGTCAGCGTTCTGATGAGCCAGTAGCCAATATGCTATCCTCTGCATCACCATCGGGTCGATGGAAATGAAGTCCTGAGCCTGGAGGAAACACCTGAGCACGAACGCTGACAGCCTGAATATCACAAAACACACCACCAATCATTCACACACATCATTTTTCATCCATCAGTTCTATAATCAGCACTGAACTGAAAAGAGGAATGAAGATGCTTAATATTGGTATATATGGTATTTGCTCAGAATTTTGGGGTAGAATTTAAGCTGTAATGTGTTTCTGTATACCATGTGCTGCCAGAACCATCACTGTCTCCAAAAGCACTGAAGGAGCCATCAAGCCTTTGGTAGGAAAGCTCACGTTCATAAGCTGCAATCAAACAGAACATATATGATAAGTCAAGGACATTTGCTCTTTGTCTCAGAACTATTCAACTAGACTACACAACGTTTACCTTCCATCATGTAGCTCATAGCTTTGTTTCTGGTCTGTTCATCAGTCTGCTTGGTGCTTCTCATGTACTGGAGAACATAAATATTTGGAGCAAAATGGATCATGTTCTGCTCTCCACAACCATAAGGCATCTCAATGAGAGAGTCCAGATTGCCAATGGACGGGCCCAGAATGTCACCTTCAACATACACATACAGAGGAGAGATGTTTGCACTCAATATGCAAAAGCAGACTGATAATGTCCTCTTAGAATAGAAATACAGAGTGAGGACACATACCCACAGCAGACACACTAGCCCTTTGACTGTCAGGAACCACATTTGCAGGAAAACTAAACGACATTGTCCTAGTCAGCATGTTCTGCTTCAGTTGAAACTCCAGAAACAAGGCTTGGGAGTATGATTGCTCCAGTCCCTCTGGCTAGAGAAAAATCATTCAGCAACAACAAAAAAGTTTAGTAGGATTTTCCACTTTCCCAGGCTGTTGCACATGTTGCACATTGTTGGAGTGTCTTCAGTTTATTTAAAACACCAGTGTATTACAGATTTGGTTTGCTGTAATAAATAGAATCATTCAGAATGAGGGGAAAAAAAGCTAAAAATGTCCAGATGCATTGAAGTCATGAACACGAGGCAAAAATTGTCGTGAAAACTGTCCAGATAAAAAACTGCACTGTCTTTAATTTATTAAAATAAAAACATTAACATATTACAGATTTTCCATTGCTTTAAAAAAATATAGAACCATCAAACACAATGAGAAAAAAAGCTAAAAATGTCCACAAGCATTGCAGTCATGAACAATAAATAAATGCATAAATAAATAGATAAATAAATGAACGAATAAATGCATAAATAATTGCAAAACAACCTTAATTTTCTTTATGCAAAATAGGCCAACGATTTTTCTCTTTTAATTTTGGGGTGAAATATTATACTGAAATTAATCACCTTGACAAGAACCGTCTTGTAGACCCAGTCTGAAGAGTAGACAGACGTGGCTTTGACGGAGATGGGAATCTCTCCCAGCGCTGTGGCTCTGATGGGGAACAGAAGCGATGCGATGTTCTGACTCGACACTAAGACTTTCCTCACGTTGTCCAAGGAAAATCCTCCATTGTCTGGTGACACAAACTCAAACATCCAACTTTCTGCAACCACAACCATCACCTGTGACAGTTAAAGACATGAAGAGAGCTTCAGGTCATTTGTCATTTAGCGGACTTCAATTCACAAATCAAAATTCACAAAAAATGCTTACTTTTGTTTATTTGTGTGCCAGGGTTTAATACTGTGAGTCAGTGGTTTGTTCAAATAACTAACACAAATTTTGACAATGATGCTGCCTTAAAGAAACAGTTCACCCAAAAATGAATATGTGCTAAAAAAAATACTCACCGTCAGGCCATCCAACATGTAGAGGAGTTTGTTTCTTCATGGGAACAGGTTTGGAGAAATGTAGCATTGCATCACTTGCTCACCAATGGATGCTCTGCAGTGAATGGGTGCCGTCAGAATGAGAGTCCAAACAGCTGATAAAAACATCACAATAATCCACAAGTAATCCATACCACTCCAGTCCATCAGTTAACGTCTTGTGAAGTGAAAAGGTCTGTGTTGTAATAAACAATTCTATTGTTAAGATGTTTTTAACTTGAAACATTTTTTGGCTAAAAAACTCTATCTATAATATTGCTTTTTCCCGTTAAATATGTTGTCTCGTCTGAATCAGGAGAGAAATATGCACAGATCAAGCACCGTTTACATGTCAAAACAGTTCCAAACAAATATGTGGGTGGATTTTGATGTGAGGCCTTTTTCACTGAAGGAAGCATTATTACGGATTATAGAATATAGTATTTTGGCCAGAAGCGACAGTTTAAAGTTAAAAGCAATGGTTTAAAGTTTAAGGATTTGTTTCTTACAAACACACAGCTTTTTACTTCTCAAGATGTTAATTAACATGGTGTGGATTACTTGTGGATTATTGTGATGTTTTTATCAGCTGTTTGGACTCTCATTCTGACGGCACCCATTCACTGCAGAGCATCCATTGGTGAGCAAGTGATGGAATGCTACATTTCTCCAAATCTGATGAAGAAACAAACTCATCTACATCTTGGATGGCCTGATGGTGAGTACATTTTCAGCAAGTGTTCATTTCTGGGTGAACTATTCCTATAACAAACACTAATAAATATGTTTTCTAGCATCAATAATTCAAAGTTTCGATACTTCCGAGTACTGACTATTTTACAAACATAAATCTCACCTCCATATCTACATCCATATAGTTGAATAAATTAACTTCCAGCAGTAGCAGTTCCCCACGGATCAGGAACGCCGGGAGATTCAGTGACACAAAGAAATCTTGGAACACAGTCAACTGGGAAAGAAACTCCTTTTTAATAATCATTATCTGTATTATATATATGAAATGCTAAGTGACAGATCAATTGCACATGATGCGTCACCTCTGCAGGAGCGCTGATGCCCAAACCCAGATTCTCTGACATCACGATGGCAAAGGCCACCCAGGAGGTCAAGCTGTCCGGCACGGTGAACTGGAAGGAATCCAAGGCAGAATTACTGCAACATAAATAAGAACAGACACAAATTAGTAAATTGTTGACATAAAACAAACGTCGATAGAAACTCAGATCATTCTTAGGGGAAAAAATTGAGATGCCGACTTCATTTGAAACTTAATTTTCTGACTTCAGATCAAAGAAATTAATACTTTTATTCAGCAAGGGTGCATTAAATTGATCAAAAGTGACAGTAAAGATATTTCTAATATTAAAAAATCTATTTTTAAATAAATGCTGTTCTTTTTGAAGTTTCTATTGAGGTATTCTGGAAAAATTGTATCATGGTTTACACAAAAATATGAGGCAGCACAACAATCAGCATATTAGAATAATTTCTGATGGATCATGTGACTCTAAAGACTGGAGTAATGATGCTGAAGCAAACGTTGCTTCACTCATTGCCGTCTAGGAGAAACAACTTGGATATTAAAGAGATCTCATGTGTGATTTCTTGTTATTTCCAAGTTAATATCCACTCGAAGATACACATATATCTCCTCGTACCTCACATTAGCATCCAGCCAGATCCAGGTTTCAGGAAAGTCTGTTCGCTTTCTGGGCTCCTGAAAACCACCGCTATCCTGCTGATTCATAAGGATTTCCGGCCCTGCGGTGGAACATATGAGCGTTAGTGAGAAAATGGTTATGAAAAGGCAAGACATTACAGGCAAATCTATTGTTTTTTCATGTACTGGTCAATTTCAAGATTTTACACTATCTTGCATCATTACATTTCTTTTAGACCAGTGGAAAGACAACACTTGAAATACACATTTTAGTGTTTATTTTATTCCTAATGTGACTATAGTCTACAGACATTGCAGAAATACTAATCTAGGAATATATATACTAAAGAATATGGTAAAGATGTATTTTATGCTTCATTTATTTGAACAAAAATACAGTAAAACAGTCATATCGTGAAATATTTTTACAATTTAAAATAACTGTTTTCAGTTTTAATATATTTAAAAAATGTAATTTATTCATGTGAGTCCATGCTGAATTTTCAGCATCATAACTCCAGTCTTCAGTGTCACATGATCTTTCATAAATCATTCTAATATGCTGATTCGCTGCACAAGAAACATTTCTGATTATTATCAATGTCGATTTAAATTATTATGCATATCTGTTTTCTCAAAAGGAGTTTTTCTCCTGCATTGAGCCAGAAACCTCCACTTCAACAGCACTTATATACACCGAACTGATTAGTTTTATTCATATCTATATTCTGAAGGTTTTTACAGAGGGGTTTGCACCTGATTTATATAACATTTTAATCCTTTAAAGGGCAACATTACACATAAACTAACGTTAAAAAAGTGAAATCGCAATGAACCACCCCTTTAAAACATGGTAAAAATTATAAAAAAATTTCTGGCTGTTGACAGTATTATCTGATTTATGGAGTGATAAAAAAGAGAGATTCAAAATCCCTTCTGTAAAAACCTTTAACTTGGCAAAATGAAACAAAAATTTTGAACCTGGCTTTATCTATTTCTTGAGAAGTATGCTAATTAGTGCATATTTAATTACATCATGCCTAATTTGCATGTCTTAATGTACTGTGATTAATTAGCTAGGGAAATACGATGATATCTAAATTTGACCCTGTTCACCTCAGCTTAAGGAAATGAGCGCAAAACTCATCAACATGATGTCACTCTGTTTTGATTGGTTGCCAGGGTGTTACTAGATCAGGGGTGCCCAAACTCGGTCCTGGAGGGCCGGTGTCCTGCAGAGTTTAGCTCCAACTTCCCTCAACACACCTGCCTTCAAGTTTCTAGTATGCCTACTAAGAGCTTGATTAGCTGGTTCAGGTGTGTTTAATTGGGGTTGGAGCTAAACTCCCTCCGGACACCGGCCCTCCAGGACCGAGCTTGGGCACCCCTGTACTAGATGGTTCCCAGTGTTGGGGAGTAACTAGTTACATGTAACAGAGTTACATAACTTAATTACAAAATAAATGTAACTGTAATCTGTTACAGTTACTTAGAAGAAAATGTGTAATTAAATTACAGTTACTTAGGAAAATGTTAACAATTACAAAAGGGGTTACATCTGAATATTTTCACACACACACACACACACATTTAATTGATTTCTTTCTCAGATTGAACTGACTGCTCTACTACACCAATGTTTTAGGAGTTTAGGACAGAATAGAACACGTTTATTCGATAACTGTTTTATTTTCTATTTGGGTTTATGTATATGCTTTATTTTTTAATAAGGCATTGTTAGTCATAGCTATGCAAAGATTTGATTTCCAAATCAGTATCATAGCTATTAAACTGTATCTTGTTGTGATTTTAAATCAGTGTATAACCTCAAAGTAAATACTCAAAGTAAAAAGAGGTGCTGATTTTGTGGTGGCTGTGCTTTAAAATAACATTTTTCTAATCTTAATTCAAGTGATGAAGTATTTTGAAAGTCTGCGCTGAGCGCTACTGTAAGGTTAACCCTGCCTGCTTTACATGTTTGAAAATGAATAACAGTTGAAAACATTCATTAGCGATTTAATATAGTAAAAAAAAGTAGTACTCAAATGTAATCAGTTACATTACTTTAATAAAGTAACTGAAATAGTTACACTACTTATTACATTTTTAATAGGGTAACTTGTAATCTGTAACCTATTACATTTCCAAAGTAACCTTCCCAACACTGATGGTTACTATGGTGTTCTGAGTGGTTGCTAGGGTAGATTCACCCTTAAGACTTACGGAACGCAGAGAATATTTGACTCCTTTCCTGATCCAGCTTGGCATCGGTCAGAACAGTGACGCCGCACGTCTGCAGAATAAAACAACAACCGTAAACCCTGTGCAGACAAGTGAGACATGTTCTGTTCCTGAGATAAAAATCTACCATGAATATGGAATACGGATCTCCCATTTTTACGCTGCTGTAATCCGCATGGGTCATCTCTCTGCTATACGACATGAATTCCTCCAGCACCTGAAAAACACACACAGAAGCTCATGTTGCTGATGCTGTTTGGCCGCCACAAACCGGCCATTGTTTTGAATTCAGAACAACACAATGCTGTCTGTAGCATCAATCCTGTTCACCTAGTTCTGATAAACACAGTTCCTCTCAGTTTCTTTCTTTTGTCTAAAAGTGAAACGCAGGCGTGGTGTCAGCGTTTGGTTACATAGGATGACCAGTTTTAGTTATCATGTGACCTTTTTGTGGGAAAAACAATCGTCTGATGATTTCCCACACTTTAAAACTCAATACACTGAACGAGATAAGAAATGAGCTGAGAAACCCGGAAAACAAAGGATCTCCATATTGCCCCGTGTTGATGTCAATGATCTCGAACCTGTATAAGATCATATTACCGTCTTCTCTGTGATGCCATTGTCTTTGCTGGAGTCCAATGCTGCTTTGTCCACCACCAGAATTCCCAGCAGAGATCCGGGCTCGGATACAGACACGGAGAGAGAGACGGAATCTGCTGGTTCGGCACGATCCTGACTCCAGCTCAGAGATACCTGCAAATGAGATCAAGTATCATTACTATAATGACACTACAACCCATTTTACTTCAATAATGTGAGAAATTTCAGAGTGAAAAACTAGAATAATTCAACGGTCAAATGACTGCAGTTCATGCAAATTTTAACTACAATACATTTTTATTTTATTGCAAAAGATGTGATTAAATGTCCAAAAACATTACATTCAGTTCACACTGTATATGTATATTCATTCACAATTTATATTCGTTTATTTTATATCATTTATAATAAAACAAATCATTTTTATTATATAAATATATACTGTAAATGATACATACTTATTGTTTATTACACAATGTCACAAAAAATTGTTTCACTTAAATTATTTTATGGTTCTTCTGTACTTCTGTGGTGCTAATTATTAGGGCTGGGTTTTGACACAAATTTCACGATTCGATTCGATTCTCATTCACAAGCTTGCGATTCGATTCGATTCGATATCGATTATTTTGGATACATATCAGTACAATACATACCAAATTTTCTCAAGGAAAAAAAATCTCTCAACTAATGCTGTAAAATATACATGAGAGTCAGTTGGTACTACATTACTATAATATTGAAGGTTAAAATTGACTGATTTGTGCTGTACAACTGCTTAAATTGCACTTAATAGAGTTTTTATAATAATTAAGTTACAATTACTTTCAGTTAGTTTTTTTAAATATACACATTTAAATAATGGCTGTCATAAAAACTTGGACGGATTTATTCAAACATAAATAAAACATTAAAGAACGGTAAAAATTATTATTTTTTAAATAATGAATGTTATATGGTGCATATATTTAGCAAAATGCTCCTCTCTACAGTTTATTCTTCTGGCTGACTAATGAGTTTATGGTCACCGAATATGTTTTTCTGAGGTAAATGTGATGTTACATGAATTGTTTACAAGCTGTTATATTGACGTCTTTGCGCGGCTGAAACACTGATTGAGCGATAACATGAGGCAGGATACGGATTGCAAAGTTGTACTCTTTCTTTTAACTTCAGATGTTTAGTCATGTTTATTTTGTGCTGAAACTGGTATTAATGTGGAGGAGATGATTAGTTCACGTGCGTCTTGCGCTGCCGCGTCTACAGCGATCTGTCACTCCACATTAAACAGCACCAAAACGGCATTTATTGTTTGAATACTGCAATACAATGGACAGAATTTAAAATCTGAGACATATTAAAAGTACCAACGCACAATGCTTATTGCGATTTATAGGATGGGAGGTGCGCTTCAATGTTCCATCTACTAACTGAAAACAGGTTAGACTAATCGATTCTTGGGATTTAAGAATCAATATCGTTTCGTAAAAATGAGAATCGATTAAGAGTTTTTATAATAATTAAGTTACAATTACTTTCAGTTAGTTTTTTTAAATATACACATTTAAATAATGGCTGTCATAAAAACTTGGACGGATTTATTCAAACATAAATAAAACATTAAAGAACGGTAAAAATTATTATTTTTTAAATAATGAATGTTATATGGTGCATATATTTAGCAAAATGCTCCTCTCTACAGTTTATTCTTCTGGCTGACTAATGAGTTTATGGTCACCGAATATGTTTTTCTGAGGTAAATTAAACTGTTGTTAGCTCAGTATTATGCATGTACCATGTCATTTGTAATAACAGATTAGTTTGTATAAGTTGTCAACATCTTTGTTTTTAGTTTTAGCACTGAGCACTGTTAATGATACACGAAAAGTAATGTGATTTTTGTATTCAGCATGTCAAAATTCATAAAGAAAAAATAGGCCTAACAAAGGTTTTAGCCTAACAAAAATAGGCTAAAACAATGACTACATAAGTATTGAATTAATTTAGAAATAAAATCAATCACATTTATGAATTTCCATCTTAATCTTTACTAATGTTGTATTTACAAACATTTATATATCCCGTGCTGAACTCTTACTGTGTTTCTCAGGACTTGAGTGAAAGTAACTTGCAGAGCATCATTCACGATCTCTCCGTCTGGAAGCGTGTGGTACACCACCACACAAGCCACTGGAGTCCAAGAGTGATCTGTGTTCAGACTGAAGGAGGAGGAATGTACCGTCCCAGCATCCACCACCCGACCGCGGGACATCACCTGCAGAACACATCCATCAAAACAGGCTCATTCTCACAAATGTCATTAACAGGACACCCTTTTGTGCTTAATCATATTGAATGTGCACTTGTAGTGTATTTCTAATCTTAAAGGTATGTATATAAAACAACTATACATATAATATTAATGAAACAAAAAGTAGCCTATAAAAATCAAAATTTTTAATCATTTTTTAATAATGCTTTGTTGTGCTCTAAAGAAGTACTAACATACTAAAACACATCCAAAGCATTT
Organism: Sinocyclocheilus anshuiensis; assembly: GCF_001515605.1. Classification (NCBI taxonomy): domain Eukaryota; kingdom Metazoa; phylum Chordata; class Actinopteri; order Cypriniformes; family Cyprinidae; genus Sinocyclocheilus; species Sinocyclocheilus anshuiensis. The sequence continues at coordinate 1,500,877 of NW_015547712.1, forward strand.
AATTATATTTAATTTAACTAGTGTTTTATTCAATATTAAATTTAAAGTTGGTAAATATACTACATTTTAAATGAACTACATAGCAACTTCATCTTTACAGATATGTGATATAATACAAAATAAAATAAAAAGTAAAAATAATATATTTAAATACATGCTTAAAAACAAGCTTAGACATAGAAGTATATTTTAGTTTACTATAAACACCAGTCAGTACATTCAGCAGTACACTTTAACCATATTTCAAAGACAAAAACGTAATTATGAAATTACATATAAAGATGTACTTAAGTCCTACTTAGGCTGATCAAAAAAAGCAATCTTAAGTTCAAATAATTGCATTTAATATTAATTTAAAATATAATAAATTTTCTCTTTTTTTGCAAATATACTGAAAACATCACGTTCAGTTTGTATATTCATTTGAAGTATATTATTTCCGTAATAAGTACTATGCAAAAGTGTATATCTTTTTTTACAGTGGTACTGGACTTAGTGACATGATTTTACAGATTAAACACCACTTAGTCTACAATGCAAAATAAATGTATTTTATTTTTAAATGTCTGATTTTCTTCAAAATATATATGAAAAACTAAATAAAATTATATTTATTTAATTAATTTATTATTAATATTTAAACATTAATATGTATTCATATGTAAAATAATACATTTGCAGGTTCACATTCTTCACAAATACATTTAATGTATTACAAATAATTAAATAAATTAAATATAATTTCAGTAAAACAATTTCTATGTAATTTCTTCTAAATTAATAAATAATTCTAAATAAATTGCAGAATTGCAGAATTTAAACCCATCATGAAATCTCCTACTTCAAAAAGGTTGTTAGAACTTTCCGACTTCTTATTGATTGATTGATTGATTGATTGATTGATTGATTGATTGATTGATTGATTGACAAATGGAGGTTTCTCTTACAGAGTTTATCAGTACTGGCTCAATAGTTACATTTTTGTCTTAAAAATGGACGCAGTATCGCTTTATCCAAAATACTTACAAGGTAGTGAAATTCTGTCGGGTTAAAATTGCTCTCCAACGTCAAAACCAGCGGCTGTCCAACCTGCAAAAGTCACTCTGTCAGTGAAGACACAATTAAAACAAAAATAGCAGCATGAAACACAAACAGCTTGAGTACCTGAGGCTCACTGTCTCTGTGAAGCTGTATGTAGGATCTGCTTGGTGAAGAATAACTCCTGTAGAGCTGAAGACGCTGGACTGTGTCTTCAAACCGGGCCTGAAAGCAACATCAGGAGGAAGAGAGGTCAGCATGCTTTATGCATAGCGATATCAAGGCGGTGGAAAGCGTGGATGAAGTGTTCGCACCTCTATATCAAGCGTGGCAACGCTGTCAGAGAGGTGAATCTGGAAAGACATCAATCCATCAGCAGTAACAGGAAGATCCATATTTTCGACTGGAATATCGTAAATGGGAGAGAAGCTGGTCGTTGGTTCGCCGTTCGTTGTGCGAGGCTCTGGGAATTCTTCGCTGTTCCACGTCCACGTCCAGGGGCTGAACTTGTTCTGGGTCACCGCCAGCAGCACGCTTCTGCTCTGCTCTTCAGCTGACAGCGGCCGGCTGTCATAGGTGCTTAACTTCAGCTTATAAAATAAAAATATGGGGAAAAAAAGGATGAATCTATCGGTCATGTGAGGTCATATTTCACAAGAATTAAACATTTAAATAAATAAACAAAAAACAAAACCAAATCAATAAATACAAGAAAATGCATAAAGAAAACAAAACTGTATTGTTCTCTTTTTTTAGAATATTTTTGCATAATTACATTATTTTGATAAAAATCCTTTAATTTAAATGAAGCCTATTCTTTAGAACCATTACATTTTTTGCATTGTGGCATAATTTTCATGTCAACTAACACGTCCCAACTCTCCTTAATGTGAGAAATATTGATATATTATTAAAATACTGACATTAATGTGAAAAAATAATAATAAAACACTAAAATCCACTAAGAAAACCTTAGGATGATGAGCTGAGTATGAACTGGATGCTGCCGAACGCAATTGAGAAGATGTTGTTTGTACGTTTTAGTATATTTTCTAAGTGGTTTTACTGTCAATAATGTGTAATTATATCTTATTTAAATCTGTATTATTTATAAATCATTGTGGGTTTTTTGTACTACAGTAATTTTGTGTAATAAAAAAAACCGTAAATAAAACATACCTGCATTATGGCAATGATACATAGACACATCACACAATTTTAGTTAATTGTCATGAAAATAATGTCACAATACATTCATTCTTAAATGTTAATTCTTTTTGGCATTTTCACCTTTATTATGATAGGACAGATCAGAATTAACAGGAAGCGAAGTGGGAGAGAGATAGGGGGACGGGATCAGGAAAGGTCCTCGAGTCGGGATTCGAACTCGGGATGCCTGTAGCGCAATGGTGCTGTTTGTCGACACGCTGCCCACAAAGCTAAGGCGCCGACCTTAATGTTAATTCTTAATGTAAAAAATAGACTTCATTTTTTGTGTGTATAATACAATTGTTTATTTTTCTTTTGATTTTAGGGTGAAACATGACTTCCTGATTCACCCAGTTTACCCTCAATATGGACTGAAATGTAACACTGCTGTTTTTTTTGTTTTTGTTTTTTTGTTCTGTCTTTACCTGAGCAGTGAAGGTCATGGAGGGTTTTATGATCTGTGGATGCTGCAGAAATTCCAGAATATATTTATTCTTCACAATAGAAACCCTCGCGCTGCTGTTGTAGGTTAACCCTACAGAAAGAGAAATGAAAATCAGCTCAAATTGAACCTTAAAGGACATCTCGATTTGTGTATTAATTTGAATGCACTTTAGTTCATGTTATTAATGTTTGATAGCCAGGTACAGGCAGGACGGGACGCACCTGTAGCATCTGTGACATTCACGATAATGTCGACATATTCACTGGGCCCATATTCATCGTAATAGGAATATATGTAGTCACCTAACCGTTTGGAGTTCGACACATCAAATGTGAGAGCAGCAGAACCGTCAATCTACACCAGAGATAATGAGTCTGATTAACAGTTAATAAAACTTTTAATTTAAATTCAATGCATGGGGTTTCAAATAGGGATGCACCAATGTATCGGCCAATAATCGGTACCAACCGATATAGGGCAATTATCTGCACCATTGGCAGCCTATGATCAGGGCCGATATCCTGTCAATCAAAGCAGGGGAAATATGTCAAACAGCAACTTGCGTTAAGAAAATGTCTCATGTTTAATTTGGGGCTGTTAATGTTAAAGCAATAATAATGCACTAACGCAGCGCCCTTGAAGGGTTAGTTCACCCAAAAATGAAAGTTCTGTCATTAATTACTCACCCTCGTGTTGTTCCAAACCCGTAAGACCTTCGTTCATCTTCGGGTTTTATTTGACCCAATGAACCACCTGTAGTTCAAGCCAGGGTTGCCAGGTACGCAGTTTTCCCTTCAGCAAACATTTTTTGTAATGCGCTGCCACCTCCCATCCAATTATTGCAAAGAGTGTTTAGCCTGTATGTGAGTGTGATTATAATATACAAAAATAAATAGCAATTAATATAATAGATTTGTTGTTCATCAGTATCGGCTGAAAAAAAGGTGCATCCTTTTACAAATGTAGATGATTCTTCTGAAACTGTACTCACTGTTTCTTTAAGTTGGTAACGCTTCTCAAGGCCATCGAAAAAGTGGACATATGTGACAGACATCATTCCACTGACGGGCTTCCCATAAAAATACCTTAGAAGTGAGAAAGTATGAATTTTGTGTTTCTATTAAATAATAAGACTACTGTTCATGACAAACACTCACTTGGCTGTAACCATCCCGGTCAGTATGTCTTCATAATGCAGGGTGGAGGGGACGTCCACCTTCACCTCGAATTTAGGCAGCACTGTAAACAAATGCTAATAAAGACTGCTGTCTGGACAAAACATAGATCATAAAAGATATGCAGCGTATGTGAAATCTCACCATAGTAGTCCACAGTGAACACTCTCTCATGTACAACATCCTGCATGAACGCAAAAATAACTGTGTAATTTATAATAACAGAAATAGAATTTCATGTCAAAGATTTATACTTTAGACTTACAGGTTTTAAAAACAGTCTGATGTGAAGTAATTGTTCTGCTTGCTAATTTATTTTTCCTGCATAGTTTGAATAATAGGCCAAAACTTCAAAAAAGTAACTTTCCTCTCAAGTTTTTACACAACTCACATTGATTCCAGCTACAATTTTCCACGGGCCGAGCGGCGGGTTCTGAGAGAGGTTCAGCTCTTTCGAAACAACACCTAGAAAACCATCCACAGACAGCCACTGTCGAATCAAATTCCCCTTGGGATCCTGTTCACATTAAAAACACAAAAACAATCCATATATTTCATGTTGACACTGCTGATGTATCTGTTCATTTTCTTCCAGTAGTTCTAAAATTATTTTAAGGTGTTCAGACACTTTTGACTGCCAAGGAGTATGAGACCATATTAATCGTATCTCTTTATCAACGGCTCTGGTTTAAAATATAAGAGTCTGCTGAGAGATAAGCAGTATGTGTGTGAGGAAATATATATTGTTAAAATTTAAATAAATAAATAAAAGCAAATGAGAAGTGTTCCAGTATCTGTTTTGATTTGGCACGTTACAGCAATATTCTATTGCCCTGCTGTCAGGGATTTATTTTTCTAGAGGAAGGACGGCATTTAATGATTTAACTTTTAAAAAGTACACTGAAAAAAAATTATTAATTGAATTTACTACAAAATTGTAAGGTAAGTGGTTGCAATCAATTTATTTTAGCTACATTTAAATAAACAAATTTAGTTGACTAACTTTCAACATTATTTTTTTTTATATGTAGCTAAAATAAATTGTTTGCAACCACTTACCTTAAAAACATTTAGTATCATTTTGTTCAGTGTAACATATTAATACTAGGGCTGTCAATTTAACACGTTAAATTAATTAGTTAATGGTAGTTAATTTAGTTCAATTTAATATTTAATTAGTTGTGGAAAAATAAAACATTTAATACAGATGACTGTTGACAAAGATGATGCATGGCAACAACTCACGGTGTAATATTCATATCGGAACTTCGGAGCAGGTTCACGAATTGAACGATTCGTGATATGTGATCCGAAGTCCCGATCTGAAATGGTTCATTATTCAGATCGGGACTTTGGAGCGGGTTGCAAATAATTTGATTTAGATCGGAACTTCGCAGCAGGTTCGCAAATCTTTTGATTTAGATCGGAACTTCACAGTGGGTTCGCAAATCTTTTGATTTAGATCGGAACTTCGCAGCAGGTTCGCAAATCTTTTGATTTAGATCGGAACTTCGCAGCGGCTTCGCAAATCTTTTGATTTAGATCGGAACTTCGGAGTGGGTTCGCAAATCTTTTGATTTAGATCGGAACTTCGAAGCGGGTTCGCAAATCTTTTGATTTAGATCGGAACTTTGCAGCGGGTTCGCAAATCTTTTGATTTAGATCGGAACTTCGGAGTGGGTTCGCAAATCTTTTGATTTAGATCGGAACTTCGGAGTGGGTTCGCAAATCTTTTGATTTAGATCGGAACTTCGGAGTGGGTTCGCAAATCTTTTGATTTAGATCGGAACTTCGGAGTGGGTTCGCAAATCTTTTGATTTAGATCGGAACTTCGGAGTGGGTTCGCAAATCTTTTGATTTAGATCGGAACTTCGGAGCGGGTTCGCAAATCTTTTGATTTAGGTCGGAACTTCGCAGCGTGTTCGCAAATCTTTTGATTTAGATCGGAACTTCGCAGCGGGTTCGCAAATCTTTTGATTTAGATCGGAACTTCGGAGCGGGTTCGCAAATCATTTGATTTAGATCGGAACTTTGGAGTGGGTTCACGAATCATTGTGCAAACTGAAAGATTTGTGATAGACTACTAAGTCCCGATCTAAAATGATGGAGCGGGTTCGTGAATCATTATTCAGATCGGAACTTCGAAGCAGGTTTGTGAATCATTTGATTCAGATCAGCACTTCAGGACGCATATCGCGAATCATTTATTTCAGATCGGGACTTCGGATTGTGGATCGTGAATCATTTGATTTAGATTGAAACTTCAGAGCTCGTATCGTGAATCTTTTTCCTGATTCTTTCTTTCTTTTTTCTTTTTTTTAAACAGTAGCCTACAAAACATCAAACCATTAAGGCAGTACAATTATAACAAATAAAAGAAATAATAAAGAAAGACAGAAAGTATTCACAAATACAAATCCCTTAAGAAAACCATGGTTTTATTATAGTAAGCATGTTTTTTGGCGTATTGATTGCCATTTGTATAACCACAGTTTTACTACAAATACCATGGTTAAACTTTTAATACCATACTGTAGCAAAGCCATGGTTAATTTGTGGTTATCATGGTTTAACTATAGTAACCATGGAGTGTTTTGTTTTTTCATAATCAAATTTTCGTAAGGGATGTGTTACCAGGTTAACAAAAAAAGTACACCTTAAGAGGACAAATAGCATGAATGTACAGATACACTTTTGATTGCTTTAATGGAGCTTTGGATAGTTCCATATACTGGTCTAGATCAACTCTGAATAAAGAAAAGAGAGGTTTAGAGCCAGATTTGTGTTTATGTATGTGAAATTTAGCTAGCAGGAAACACAAATTAGTGTTTTGCTAGTGTTTTGTTATTTTCTCTTTTGAGTCAAACAATCCAAAGAAAACATCTGTAAAACTGCTGCTGTAATGTTGTTGGTTTTACAATTAAGTAATTATTGTAATTATATGTAATTATTGTCTGATGAATATGCTAAAATAAAAGCTCTTTTAATGAATTATGAGTATGTTATACCATAGCTATTAATAAAGACTTTAGATGACACGAAACTGTGGTCAGAAGTCTATCATAAATGCAAAAATTTTGATGCAAAAGTTGTGCAAATGTGATTCAGTTCAGTAAATAAGAAGCTAATTTTGTTATACACAATATTGTCTGTTTTTGCTCAGCTTTGCCAATGAAAATATTACCAATAAAGCCATAGCAGAACTATTGTGCATCTCCGAAGCAACACAGTGGTGTTTCGTTTCTGAATGAATCGGGTGAACCAATGATTCAGTGGTTCATTCATAAAGAGAGCCGTTTACTTTATTCCTGAATGAATCAGCAGTTTGAACGAATTGAATGAATGAATACAAATAAATAAAGGGACAGTTCACCCAAAAAGTGACAATTATGTCATCATTTACTCACCCTCATGTCATTTCAAACCTGTATGACCTACTTTTTTTTGTGTAACATAAAAGAAGATATTTTAATGAATGCTGGTAACCAAGCTCTTTGGGGTACCAATGACTTTCATTGTATGAACAAAAAATAAGGAGATGTTTCACAAATGTTCTTATTTTATGTTTATGTTAGGCTGTTGTAGCCTAAATGTTTACGTGTAATAAATTTTATGTTGAATCAAATAAAATGTTTCTTTCTAAAGCTACTTATGTCTACTTGAACTTTTTATCATTTAACACAATAATGGCTTTAAATGATCTTTTGTGTATATTTTCACAGCCAATTTTAATTTGCGATTAATTAGACTAATTAATCGCCACATGTAATTAGTTAGATTACAAATTTTATTGTGTGGTAACATTTTATAAAGCACTACGCCCAGTGAATCTGGAGTTTACAGTGAATTTAGAACAACTAAGGGGGTTTTAGACTTATCGCTTTATTGCCAAACACTGCAGACACCCACCTTGATAAAAATATCGATCTGACCCTTGTGCGGATTTCCTTCAGGAGTAACCAATACAACCCGAAATTTCACCGTCTGCCCTGGTTGGTAGTTGTTCTTGTCGGTCTGGATAAAGACGGACATGCACTTGGGACTGAAGACCATCGTGGTGGAGTTGGAGAACACTTGATTAGTGCCAACAAACCCCTTAACATCCAGCTGATATGGATACCAGTAACTCGTGTCATTGGAAAAGACCTGCGGAGGGAAAATAACACGCAGTAAACCCTGCAACTCTGTACTGATTCATTCATGGAAATGACAGTCTTAATACTCACAGGGGGAAGAGCCAGCAGTCTGGTAGAGCCTGAAAAATGAATGCAGAGCAGACATGAAAGTAATGGCATCAGTACTTGTTTGAACAGGTTGGAGATGTATCTTATATCATAAAGGTCATTCTAATAAGGTCACTTTTCCAGTTTGACAGTGTGATTTTGAATGTAAATTTAAACACTGTGTTAGACAAATAATGTGTTTAGGAATAAATTGCATTGCATCTCGGGCTGAATTAATACATTTGAATATACGTTAATAATTGTTAAATGATATAAGCTATAAACTTCAAAAACCGCAAGGTGCTTTTTAGAAATAATGTAAAACCGATTGTCTACATATATCAGGTTTTTATTTATTAATTGTCCCCTACTGAAGCATAACATTAAATAAGCTAAACAATTAAATTAAATAAAAAAATCTGAGTAAGAGTTCACTTCTGATAAATAAAATAATAAAATAAAATTAATTATAAATAAACCTAGCCCAAGTTTACCAAACAGTATATGTTGGTTTTGTCAAGCTACTGTAACATAATACATGTTTTATATATATGCAAATGTGGGATGAGCCAGATGATAATTCAATGCAATGCAATAAAATAACACAATAAAAAGTCAAATGATGGTGATTTACCTGCTGGGATGGTGCTCTCTGCTTGGGCCACACTGCTATTTCCATGGATGAGTTCAGCCGTGACTTTGATGGGATAATCTGCCAGAATGGTGACTGATAAAGGGGTCGGAACGCCACAGTGTAGAACTTCAGAGACTGATATGAGATAGGAGGGATTCTGTGCTGGGCTGAAATTTAAAAAATAGCTTATGATTATTATAGCGATACATTATATCTGTGATTATATTCTACATTATATCATATCAGGACTTATTTTTTCCAAGCAGCAAAGTCTAAACAGCTCATTTTCTATCAGAAACTACCGTTTTTAAACTTTTATTCAGCATGGATGCATTAAATTGATCAAAAGTGACAATAAAGACTTTTTTTTTTGCAAAGATCTAAAAAATCCTGAATAAATATTGAGCAACACAACTGTTTTCAACATTGATATTAATCAGAAATGTTTCTTGAGCAGCAAATGAGCATATTAAAATGATTTCTGAAGGATCATGTGACACTGAAGACTGGAGTAATGATGCTGAAAATTCAGCTTTGATCACAAAAATAAATTACATTTTTTTAAATATAGTGCAATAGAAAATTGTGATAATATTTCTGTTTTTACAGTGTTTTTGATCAAATAAATGCAGCCTTGGTGAACAGAAGAGACTTGTTTTAATTAATTTATTTATTGAAAATCTTAAAGCATGAAAAAAAAAATCTAGAGCATAATCTACCATAAAACTGGTTTTGGCCATAATAAATGCAATTATTTTCTATCGAGGTTTTTCAAATGCTAAAAATCAGTTCATTCCTAAAACCCTGAAAACCCTGAAACAAACACAAAAGTACTACAAAAACAGAATTCAGAGAATATTCAAAAACAATTGACACTGAAAACACTTGTGAAAATATACCAGTTTTTTTGTAGTAATCATTATTTAATTGTGGTATTCCTAGAAGGCCTAATACAAATGTTTAACATTATAATAACCTTTTCAAATACTAATGATAAACGGCTTTTTTTTTTTTTTTTTAATAGGACTGTAAATTGAACAAACCTCTGCGTGGTTAGAGTTGCACTGCAGAGTAACAAACTTGCCAGGAATCCAAAGACTTGAAGCCACTCCATTGCAGGTGTGACGCTCCAGTGAAAGCAGTTACTGAACTTCTGAGACTTAAACACATGCTTTTAAAGAGCAATCCAACACCTGATCCTGCATCACTCCACCTACACACCTGAGAGAATAAAAGCCCATTCTCTGGACAAGGAAGGGACTATATAACATGTTTGAGAGGAACTAACAAAGCAAAGAGAAAACAGTCAATGAGTCTTAAACAAATGAAACTGCAATGAAATGCGAAGATTAAATTCAGGGGAAAATGTAGTGTCTAAAAACACTGTTGTACTCAACTATTAACATACTACTTTGTGCTGTTTTCATAAACAATAAAACGTCTTTAAAAAATGAGACTGTAAATCATTTCAATATTCTCATTTAATATATGTTATTTAATTTTAATTGATATGTATTTAATATACGGGTTAAATACATAAATATTAGTAAACAAATAATTCGTATTAAAAGTATTATTGATTAAATAATTGTAATAAAATTAAACGCCGGTGTATTTCTCCACTGAACCGACAGATGTCGCTGTTTAAAAAGACAATGAAACGTCGTACGTCCACGTGTGACGTAAGGTGAGAGGTCAGAGCGTCGTCCTGCACAGTGCACACACGGGAGAATGACAACATTACGAGCTTTCACCTGCGATGATCTGTTTAAATTCAACAATATGTGAGTAATAGTGATGTAATAGCGTTAATAATTATCATTAAAAAAAAAAAAAGTACTGAATGTGCCTGATGATGATAATACCGCCTTCACTGTAACGTTACCTTTACCATGATCCGCCACAGCTGTTAGATATTCAACATGTAGATAACAATCAATATAACCATTAATGCATTACAGTATACTAACCGTAAGAAAGTACTGTTTTTTGAACATGTATCATACTCGAGCGTACTTCCACGAATACCATGGTACGTTACTTGTTCAAAAAACATGGTACGTTACTTTCTGTTAGCATACTGCCCTGCGTTATTTTGCTATTGTGTATTATCTACATGTTAAACATGATCTGAATAAACATCTAGTGATATCGGAGTTTTACCTGTATACTAAATGTTAATAATCATTCTATTAAGCCCCGTTCACACCAAGAACGATAACGATATTATCGTCCACACGCACGTCTGCCGCTTTAAATCCTCGAGCTCGTTACAGCAGGATGGATTCTAGTGTTGGGGGTAATATATTACAAGTAACGCACGTTACGTAATCAGATTACCTTTTTTCAAGTAACTAGTAAAGTAACGCATTACTTTTTAATTTACAAGAGAATATCTGAGTTACTTTTTCAAATAAGTAACGCAAGTTACTTTTTTTTTTTCAATTTATTGATTGACATCTCTCCTGTCCCCATTCGTTTCTCTGTGCCTTTATCGTTATAGTTGTGGTGTGAACTCTTCTATTCTTTAATATTGAGAATGATTTTTAGAACTATATCTTTATAGTTATCGTTCTTGGTGTGAACGGGGCTTAAAGCGGTTTAAGCTATTCCACATGTGACTGTAATGTTTAATTCTCTTAGTTTTGCTTCTATATGCTGCTCATCATATGAGATTGTGATATTTACATTAATTTGTGTATTTTCATCCCACAGTAATCTGGACCCCTTGACAGAAACTGTATCCTTTAAAACACATCTCAAAATGACCAAAATATCAGTTAATCAGTATGTCACTAGGTCGTCGTTCTCTTTATTATTCATAACTTAACTTTCATTTATTGTACACAGTATGGAATTCCCTTCTATCTTCAGTATTTAGCTCACTGGCCGGAGTATTTCATAGTAGCAGAGGCTCCAGGAGGTGAACTCATGGGCTACAGTGAGTCAAATGTGTCTCTTTCTGATCTGTCACATTGTCATTGAGAGTAATAAAAACTCACCTTTATGTGGTTCCAAATCCATATGACTTACTTTCTTCTGTAGAATATAGAAAGTCATTTTACTTCGAAATCTGGCATGTTCCTGTGTGAAAAACAATTGTGAAAAAATAGATGCTGCATACCAGAATGTATCCAGCTGGTTGAAGGGCTTAATAATAACAGGGACTGATGATGTCCTCTGAAAAGAAAAGTTGTTTCAGAGGCAGAAAAATTTATGCATTTTGATGCAGTAGAAAAACACGAATCGCTCACACTAAGACTAGGAACATGTGTTAAAACAGTAACTAGGATCAATTCTGATTTCATGTACAACTGTCAGACCGGAGTAATTCTAACCTGTATGTCAATTGTCATCTCGTAGTCATGGGAAAGGCAGAGGGGTCCGTCGCTAGAGAGGAATGGCACGGGCACGTCACTGCCCTCTCTGTGGCACTGGAGTTCAGGCGGCTGGGTCTGGCTGCCAAACTCATGGAGATGTTAGAGGAGATCTCAGAAAGGTAGCATCACTCATTTGTAATTTCCTTTAGACAAAAGCATCTGTTAAAGGGGTCATATGATGTTGCTAAAAAGAACATTATTTTGTGTATTTGGTGTAATGAAATGTGTTTATGCGGTTTAAAGTTCAAAAAACACATTATTTTCCACATACTGTACATTATTGTTTCTCCTCTGTGCCCCGCCTTTCTGAAACGCGTCGATTTTTACAAAGCTCATCAGTCTGAAAAGCGAGGTGTGCTCTGATTGGCCAGCTATCCAGTGCGTTGTGATTGGCTGAATACCTCAAGCATGTGACGGAAATGTTACGCCCCTACCATACTGTGATGCCCTGTCCGGCCGAAGCGACGAGACAAAAACATGAAAACCCATTACAAACGAGGCATTTGTTGCATCCAGTGGGGACATAATTACGGATTATAATGACTTATACTGTCTTTTTACGCGTTGCGTTGCATTGCGCCGCGTAAACATAAAACCATGTCTGCATTTGTGATCGGAGAAATGACAAACAAGCGCTACTCTACACTGCTCAAAACTCACGTTTGAATCGTCAGTGGCAAATCCTTTAAATGAAAACGTACTTACAGTCTGTGAGTCAGAACTGCCGACATTATAGTCTACTCTTCCAGGATCAGGAAACAGTCCTCCATGAAATGTGCTGCACACAAATTAATATTTGGGTTGAAGTGTTCTGGAACAGTGTTGTAAATACAACTTAACCACTGATTTCTAGTCGTGTCCTCTTTTGGAAGGCCAA
>NW_015547712.1:1514841-1520412 GCF_001515605.1 Sinocyclocheilus anshuiensis
GTAGACATGTGGGGGCGTGTTCGAACGAGCCATTTTAGGTAGGCGTGGTTGACTCTTAACTTTTATAAAGAATATCTCTTTGGATTTGAGACTTTAGTCTTTGCAACTTTACAGATCTTCTTTATGCACCAAGAGCTTGGCAACACTCCAAAGAGAAAGGAAAAATTGAAATCGCATCATATGACCCCTTTAAATAAATGCATGTGAAAATAAAATTAGGCAGAACAATATAAACTGAAATCATATTGGTTATCAGCCATAACATGACATTAAATATTGGTATTTGCACAGTATGTGTATCCGGACTCTAAATGAGTTCTCCTGTGTTTCTCGTTTTTTTAGGAAGGGCGGATTTTTTGTGGATCTCTTTGTGCGAGTTTCTAATCAAGTTGCTGTGAAAATGTACAAACAGCTCGGCTACAGCGTGTACAGAACCGTTATAGAGTATTACTCGGCCAGTAACGGTGAACCTGACGAAGATGCTTATGGTAGGTTTTTTTTACTTGTGTGATCATTAAACTACTGTTCAAAAGTTTGGGGTCGGTACAATTTTTTATTTGAAATTTATTACCTGTCCTCCTGCAACGTTTATGCTGCTTGTTAACGTTACCATGCAATCAGACTTACATTTTTCACCTGCTAACAATAAGGACAAAAACAAAAAAAGAGACTTAAATTGCAACATTACCAGTGCAGTAAAACCAAACATCACGGTAAAGACTTTTGCAAGCTAAACTCACATTTCTTCAGAAAATGTACAAATCTTATTTTACTGTTCTTTCATTTGACAGATATGAGGAAAGCTTTATCCAGAGACGCAGAGAAGAAATCCATAATCCCGCTTCCGCATCCAGTCCGGCCAGAAGATATTGAATAACACTAACATGTGGCTCTCTGAAATCCTCAACATCCATCTGGGAAAACAGACATTGGCTTTTTTTGATCACAAAATTGATTTGAAATGTCAGAGAGCCACTGCTTTGAATGAATTGGGTTAATAAAGCTGAAACTAAAGGACTTTGGGACTGTAGTTACATGAAATAAAAAGGTTAAAGCAAACACTTGTTGTATTTGTCTTTTTAAATAACATATAAAACACTCATGTGCAGGTTGATAACTGATTAGCGTACAAAAAAAGTCAGGGTCATAGACCGTTTCTGCTGTAATATTTTTGCCTCCGATAGTTCTCTGGTAGTTTTGCCTGTAATATTGCAAAGGCTGTCAAAATAAACAATCATAATAAACTTATTCCTGTAAATGTGTCAAAACAGGTCCATGCACAGCGTCAGTAAATAAATTAAAAAACGCAGACTACTCAGCCTCTGCATTCTTACTGCATCAGAAAACACTCTGTTTGCTCAATCATCATTAATAACATGACAACTGCAAACATTTGCAATATGATTCCCTCTGATTCTTCAACTACAATGTAAGCGACGATCGGTTTGGGGGCAGCCATATTGAATAGCAGTAAGTGATTGGCACATTTGGGTCACACCTTTATTTTGTTACAAAAGAAAAGAGACAGGCAGAAAGAAACGGAGACAAATAAAGTGTTAAGTTCCACCACACCAGGTCAGTGATTTTCTGTGTCCGCTTTTGTTTGTTCCGTCTTGTCATCTTGGCGGTCACCACCATCACTCTCGCTGTCACTACTGCTGCTGCTCTCTTCGTCATCGTCGCGATCGTCATACTCGTTTTCAGGCTGTTCTCTTTGAGCTGCAGGTCCCTGCTCCTTTGGTTCTGGGCTCTCCTGTGCTTCCTTCCCTTGAGGAACCTGCTGTCCTTCTTCTTCTTCTTCTTCTTCCTGCTCTTCCTCATCCTCATGCTGCTGCTGTTTCTTCCATATCTTGGCCATGGCCAGCAGTTTGAGGTTGGGCTGGTTGGCAGCGTCCTCGGGGAAGATGTAGTCGTAATATTCTTCCCAACCTGCATCCGACTGATAAAAGACAAATGTGTTAGGGATGACTAGTTGATAGGGGTGTGGAACTTCAATTCAATTAATGATTCATAGGTTTTTGATTCAGGAAAGATTTTTTCCCAATTCAAAAGTATTCGATTTTCATCAAGACTCAATTAGATGGACTTCCGGTTAGGCGAACTATGGAGTAAGACGTGTTCGTGGGGGTTCCTGCAGAATTCGACCATATTTCGATACTTATGCACATTTCCACATAATACTCAGTGTCTATGTGTAGTGTTGGTTAGTGGTGTTTTATTTTTTTTTCCTTTCTTGCAACAAAAATTAAAACTAAAAGCAGTAAAGGAAGTAACGCGCAGACATCGCAACAGCGGCCTGCTACTACAAGCACGTCCTCGGCAGAGCTGGATTCAGCCAGCCCGGACGAGTGTACTGAGTTCGCGACGACTTCAAATGATACACAGTCCCTTAAAACCGAGATACTAACTACGTTGCGCAAAGATCTGGAGGAAATATTTCGCTCTGAGTTGCGGTCCATGTTGGGCGATGATTTGGCTACCATCAAGAGCGAGCTTCAGGCGGTTAAAGCATAATTCTCTAATAGTATGGTTTCGATGAAGACGGACATGTCGACACTGAAAAGTACAGTGAAGGACATGGAACACTCGCTTTCCACCTGTTCGGATGACATCACCGTGCTTCAGGAGAAGGTAGAGTGTCTTTCGGCCACTGTGGTAAAACTAGAGGATAAGTGTGAAGATCTGGAAGTCAGATCTCGTCGTAACAACATAAGGATAATTGGAGTTCCAGAAGAAAAACCCTCTACTACCGTGGCGATTTCCAAGCTACTTAAGGAGGCACTTAACATTGACAAGGACATCATCATTGACCGGTCACATCGCGCATTACAGCCATAGACTGTATAAAAACATGGACGTAGTGTCTGTGACGTCACCCGTAGATTTCCGAAGAGCGTTTTTGAAGCTTCGCCTCTTAGCTCATCGGTTAAGACGTCAAGCAGCTAGCCTACTGATTCCACAGATTCAAGACCTATCTGGTCATTTGATATCTGATCCTGAAGGTATTAATGCCACCTTCAAATTATACACTTCTGAATCTCCATCTGGTGCCCAGGATATGGCTTCCTTTTTACAGAACTTAAATTTTACATCTAAACCGATTTCGAATTTTCCAATTATTTGATCCATGTTGCAAAAATGTGGCTCTTTTTCTGGATACAAAATAAATCTCCACAAAAGTGAGTGCTTTCCGATTAATGCATTGGCTATGGGTCTCCTGCAGTCAGATGTTCCATTTAAATTAAGCAAAACAGGATTTAGATACCTTGGCATTAATATTACTCATTCTCTCTCTTCTTTTCTATCTGCTAATTTCTCTCCTTTGTTGGAACAGACTAAGTCTGATTTTCAGCGATGGAGCAATCTGCCTCTATCACTGATAGGTCGGATTAATGCAGTGAAAACGAATGTTTTACCCAAGTTTCTTTTCGCCTTTCAGTGCATTCCTTTGTTTCTCCCCAAGCGTTTTTTTAAATCTATCGACCAGATTGTCACTGACTTTTTGTGGGGTGGTAAAGTGCCCAGAATTCGGAAATCATTGCTTCAAAGATGCCAGCTGAATGGTGGGCTCTCTTTTTTATTGTTATTTATTTTATTTTTTTTATATAGGTTATGTATCATGTTTGTGTTTGGTCTTAAAATGTAAAACAAAAAGTGTTAAAAATTTGTAATCTATTTTCTTGTTGTAATAATATTTGTTTTGATAAAAAGTTTGAACATAAGACTCAATTAGATTTCAATTAACGATTCAGTATTTTTAAGTACATTAATAGGATTATGTAAATGCTTCTCCTGTCTTTGGTAAGAAAAGGAAAAGACAAACTGCTTAAGATTGTTTATTCCAAGCAAGCAATTTCTTTTTTTTCTTTTTTTTATGTATTTATTTCCAAGACTTGTCTTGGTTTGAAAATAATTTTAAATGTGTCGGCAGATTTATAAATAGTTTGTTTGTGCATACAAGTAATATAATTAAATTTTTATGTATTTTAAATTATTGAAAAATATTGAATGAGACTTTTTAGAATTTTATATTGATTCTTGACCGAAACAAACATTTCACGATCCAAAAATCTATTTCAAGGCTGATGCATCGGCAGAATTTCTAATTGATATAGTGAGAAAACCAGAGTCACTATATCTCCAATAATTTGCACATGTAAGTAATTAAATAGTTGTATTTTTTTAAATGCTCAATGATACTTTACAGACTCGCGATTCATTTAATTTTTAGATTCTTGACTGAAACAATACACAAAAATAATTTACATTTCAAATCTTCACGTTTCAAGACTAGCGCACATGCATCGTCAGGATTTCTAATTGTTGCATAAAGAAAACAAGTGTCACTTCAAAAATGTGTGCATGCAAGTAATTTAAATTAATTTTCAATATTTATGATGACTCAATGTAAGACAAAAACCTACACCCACAATCTCAGAACAATCCAACAAACAGGACAGAAGGCGGCATAAACTCTCACCCCGTCCTCTGCTGTGATCTTCCTCCTCTTCTTCACCTTCTCCGGCAGGAGTTTCTGGACTCTCTCCTTGTTGGCGAACGATCCAAACTCGTCCTCAAAGTCTCTCCAGGACTCCAGGAGCATTAGACGTTCCTCCTTCTCCTCACAGCTCTGCATACTCTTATTGGCCTCCTCGTAGATCTGTCTGCATCGCTGTATGCGGTCGTCACTGTCGATGGACAGCTCAAACTGGCCATAGCTGATCCAGACCTACAACATAACCAGAATGGAAACAAATGCATCAGATATTCATTTAGGATGAGCATGTTGTGTTGCCGTCATTCTGGTGGCTTACTTTGACATGTTGAGTACGCTGTAACAGTCTCTTATAAAGTCCTCGTGTGTTGTCGTATTCTTCTTGCTCGATCTCAAAGTCGATGTATGACTTCCACAGCACCTGATGTAAACAATACAATGGAGAAACAGTTAAGAATGACTTGTTTTAACCCTGTAAAGCTTGGCATGAAACAACAGTCTGACATGTTTTTCAAAATGAAACAATTTATTGAACCTTAAGAGAAAATTATTTTTTAAAAACTTTAAAAGTTAACAAGTGCTTTTTGTTAAAGGGTTAGTTCACCCAAAAATGAAAATTATCCCATAAATTATTCACCCTCAATCATTCTAGGTGTATATGACTTTCTTCTTTCAGACGAATCCAGTCGGAGTTATATTAAAAATTGTCTTTGATCTTTCAAGCTGTTTAATGGCACTCAGCGAGTGTTGCATGCATCAGTCCAAAAGCACTTAATTAAAATGCGCCCATCCATAAAAAAAAAAAGTGTCCCACACGGCTCCGGGGGGTGAGCAAAGGCCTTCTGTAGCGAATCGATGCGTTTTTGTAAGAAAAATATCCATATTCAAAACGTAATAATCACTTTAATCTAGCTTGCACTCACTGTTGTACACTGGAAGCAGTTCCGGGCAGATGACGTATGAGGTCAGTGCTGCGCATGCACCAGTGAGTCTCGTGAAAACCAACGTTTGTTAACAGGAGCAAAGGAAGCAAAGTTTCCTTACTTTAGCAAAGGAAAACCAGTCTCCTCTTGGCT
>NW_015547712.1:1520422-1523416 GCF_001515605.1 Sinocyclocheilus anshuiensis
AATATAACTCTGACTGGATTCGTCTGAAAGAAGAAAGTCATATACACCTAGGATGACTTGAGGGTGAGTAATCTATGGGCTAATTTTCATTTTTGGCTGAACTAACCCTTTAAGTATCATATTTGAAACATCAGGCTTTCATGGCTCATATAGTATGATATAGTGAGAATATGGAGGAAAAAACTTGGAAGGAACCAATAACTGTAAAGAGAGAGAGATGTGAAGTTCTGACCTCTGGCATGTCGAGTCGTGGTTGTCCAATGGCCAGTTCAAATATGGCTCTGGCCCGGTCTGTGTCTCCCAGGATGGCCTCCAGCTCGGCAAACTTGATCCAGGTGGTGCAGTTTTCTGGACTGAACTCCAGATACTTCTCGTAGAGCTTCCTGCAGCGGTCAAACTCCCTCAGCTGTAGCTCCAGCTCGATGTAGCCTTTAAACAGTTTGTTTTTGGGACACTTTCCGATGGCTGTGCCCTGACAGGAGAGAGGTCAGAGGTCAATGTGTAGGAAGTACACTACCGTTCAAAAGTGTGGGGTCATTTTTTAAAAGAAATGAAAGAAATCTCCTATACTCCCAAGGCTGCATTTATTTAATCAATTTATAAAAAATTATTTGTATTTAAAATAACTGTTTTCTGTAAATATATTTTAAAATGTATTCCTGTGATCAAAGCTGAATTTTCAGCATCATTATCCAGTCTTCAGTGTCACATGATCTTTCAGAAATCATTCTAATATGCTGATTTGCTGCTTAAGAAACATTTCTGATTATTATCACAGTGTTGAAAACAGTTGTGCTGCTTCATATTTTGTGGAAACAGTGATTTTTTTCCAGGAATCTTTGATAAACAGAACAGCATTCATTAGAAATAGAAATCTTTTGCAACATTATAAATGTCTTTACTGTCACTTTTGATCAATTGAATGCATCCTTTTTGAATAAATGTATTCAAATGTATTACTGATCCCAAACTTTTGAACAGTAGTCTAAAAGTATATAAATCTGTTTCAGAGTGAAACACTTACCAGGCCTCGTCTAGCATTCTGGAGGTTTTTTTGTCGGATTTCAAACTGTCCGTATAAGAGCCAAATCTTGGCAAATGTAAACTGAGTATATAAAAAAAACATAGGCTATAGTTAGAAAACAATTCATAAAAATTTAACTTAGAAATGGTACCTATATAGGATTTCACAGATAAAATACAGTGTCAAGCACAATTTTTTTTTTTTTTTTTCAGCTGTTGCAAAAAGGGGGCAGAATTAACATCTTAAGGACTGGTTCACTAAAAACTGACATGAGGTTGTGTAAATAGTGTTTTTAACCACCATTAAGAAGGACAGTTTTACCTTTTTGTGTGGTATAAGCTCCAGACACGCTTGATACACCTGCCTCGTTCTCTCAGGGTCCTAAACAAATCAGACAAAAACATAATACATCAAACTCTAATTCTAAATGTGTACAAGCAAATGAATGCTGAATGCTTCAGCTCACCGACATCTATCATACCTTGACCTCCAGCTCCTCATAGAGAGCGTAGTTAATCCACAGGTAGATGTAGCGTCTCCAGTGTCTCTTTTCTTGGATGGGGGGTATGTTGGCTATGGCTCTCTCGTACACTTCTCTAACCGTGTCTGCATCGGTGTCACTCTCCACCAGCCGCAGGTAATCAAACCATGCATCATAATTGTGTGGGCTTGCCTATACAGCAGAAAATTATGTTAATAAGAAACACTGAGTCATTAAGTAAGATACTGATGCTTTGCAAAAGGCTAAAACTACAACTTGCTTTAACAAAGACCAAAAGGATGTTTGTTTAATCAGAACTAAGAGTAAGTATTATGAAATTTTGAGTAAGGATTAATGGTCATTTAAATAATTACAATTGAATTGTTTATTTTGTTGTTACTAATAGTGTAAGGTTAACATACTCCTGAAGGAGTCATTTATTCAAATATTTACAAAGCATTCATAAAAATACTGTACTAGGCAGAATGAAATTAACAATATCTATATCTATCTATCTATCTATATATATATATATATATATAGTTGAATTTATATACACACACAGTGTTAATATCAACATACATACAAGCGTGCTTTACTCACCTTGACTTCCTCTTCATACTGAAACCTCCTTTTGCTGACGATCACATCCTCGATTCCTCTCCTGTCTCCAAACCGCTTCTCAAACACGGTGTAGTTCTTAAACAGCTCCTGGGCCTGTTGCTTGGGGATTCTGTCCAAAGCGTATTTATAGATGACACGAACTCTCTCAAACTAAAAGACAAAAAGCGAACGGTCAGGTCTGAACAGGAAACAGCAGAAGGGACATGAACGCAGGAAGTCATACCTCTTTCTGCTTCTCCTCGAATCTAGCAAAAGCCACGGAGAGGCTCTCGCTGATATGCTCCTCACCAAAAAACTCTATAGCTCTCTCGAACACCTTCCTCGCCCGAGCGATGTAACCGTGCTTCTCTTCGAAGTGAGCGTACTTGATCCAGTTCTTCACTTCGGGATGGACCATCACGAGTGCTTTGCCATTAAGGATAACTATATTTTTTACATAACAGCCATTCATTCTAAAATAAGAATAATATACACTACCTTTATTTGATCCAAAATACAACAAAAGCAGTAATATTGTGAATTTTATTTTTACTATTTAAAATAACTGTTTTCTATTTGAATATAATTTTTTTCAGGATTCTCTGATGAATAGAAAGATCAAAAGATCCGCATTTATCTGAAATAAAAAGCTTTTGTAACATTATACACTATACAATTTTTTTGGGAGGTGGGATTATAGAAATTCATACTTTTATTTAGCAAGGATGCTTTGAATTAATCAAAAGTGATTATAAAGACATTTACAATGCTACAAAAGATTTTTATTTCAGATAAATGCTGTTATTCTGAACTTTCTATTCATCAAAGAAACCTGAAAAATTCTACTCAGCTGTTTTCAACATAATAATAATAATAATAATAATAA
>NW_015547712.1:1523468-1539173 GCF_001515605.1 Sinocyclocheilus anshuiensis
GGATCATGTGACACTGAAGACTGGAGTAATGATGCTAAAAATTCAGCTTTGAAATCACAGGAATAAATTACATTTTAAAATATATTCAAATAGCAGACAGTTATTTTAAATAGTAAAAATATTTCAAAATTGTACTGTTTTTGCTGTACTTTGGATCAAATAAATGCAGGCTTGGTGAGCAGAAGAGACTTCTTTAAAAAACATTAAAAATCTTGGTGTTCAAAAACTTTTGACTGGTAGTGTAATATAAAATAATAAACCTTATTTATATATATTTTATGCATTTCAAGTCAAATATATTTGTATGCCACTTTTCACAATACACATTATTTCAAATCAGCTTTACAGAGATTCATGTTGTTAATGTTTATAATATCTTCATGCTTTATGCATTTAGCAAATTAAAGCCGGGCGGTAATATAGTTACAATTTGCCACAATACAAGTAATCAAGCAGGTGAGATTTACCATAGTGTGTATCGCCCTATGCAAGTAGTATACTGTATATTCGCAGTTGAAGTTGGATATACTTATATATCTAACTTTATATAAAGAGTTAGGTGATAACATAGTTTCATTTTGCAATGACATGAATAAGGCAGTTGAGATTTGCTATATAGTATACATCGCTTTATATGAGTGTACTGTATGTATCCGGACACTGCTGATGAAACAGGCTATTTATGAAAGGATATAGTTCTCATAGATGCTGCGGGACTTGTCCACTTCCT
Organism: Sinocyclocheilus anshuiensis; assembly: GCF_001515605.1. Lineage (NCBI taxonomy): Eukaryota > Metazoa > Chordata > Actinopteri > Cypriniformes > Cyprinidae > Sinocyclocheilus > Sinocyclocheilus anshuiensis. The sequence goes on from NW_015547712.1 coordinate 1,524,199, forward strand.
TATAGCGCAGCTCAAAGTTGATGTACGAATGCCAGGCCTGTTCCTCTGGCTCCCACTCCATCCAGCGCTCAAACACCTGCCTGCAGCCAGCAATGTTCCCCAGCATCTCCTCCATATAGGTGTACTTGTACCTGGTGCATAAACGCATGAATAAAAGAATGAATCGGGAGACAAAATCACATAGTATCGTTGTCTGAATGTCTGTATGATCATGAGGAGGAAGCATACCAAAACTGATTGACACGGGGCAGGATGGTGATGGCTCGGTCCCAGATGTTGCGAGCGTGATTCACCTGCCGGTTCTTCATCTCCATCTCTGCATACTTCAGCCACAGTGTGATGTTGCGGTGATCCACGTCGAGTGCACGCTCGTATATAGAGCGAGCTCTGAAGGCAATAAAAACAGTTACAGAAATCACCTCCAGTCTACGATTCAGTCATTGGACACCGAACTGAAACTCACCTCTGGACTTCCTTCAGGCTCTCCTCCCATTGTGCGTACTTGATCCAGTTGCTGATGACAGTTCTGTTCTTCCTGATGTTGTCTTCAAACCCCTGTATTGAGAAAAAAAAGTTGGATGTGTTTAGATACGTACCGTAGCAATGCCAGTTTTAGAGCATGGATCATGGCAAATTCATGTTTTTCTATATGATAATACCATGTTTTCTGGAGTTGCACCATGGTAGTGTTGTGTTTTAAAGCATATACATTGGTAATACTATGTTTTTGGGGCAGATACCATGACAATGCAATGTTTTCTGGACAAGCACTATTGTAATTCCATGTTTTCTGAAGATGTACCATGGTAATACAATATATTTAAAGCATGTACTATGGCAATACAATATTTTATGACATGTGCCTTGGTAATACTACTATGCTTTTGTGGCACATAACATGACAATAGTAATACCATGTTTACTGGACATGTATTATGGTAATACACCATGTTTTACCTATGGTAACAAAATGTTTTTATAGCATGTACCATGGTAATACCATGTTTTATGGCACCGTAATACTATATTTTTGGGGCACATACAACAACACTATGTTTTCTGGACATGCACTATGGTAATGTCATAATATTTTAAGCCTGTTCCAGAGCAACACCATGTTTTATGGCATGTCTATTTGTAATACTATGCTTTTGGGGGCACGAACCACGACAGTATCATGCTTTATGGTCTTTTACTATGGTAATACCACGTCTTTTGAGGCATATACCATGACAATGCCATGTTTAATGGACATATGTTATGGTAATACCATGTTTTTTGGACATGTTAATGTCTAAATATATAACTGTATATATTAACACTATGTTAATACTAAGTTTTCTGGAGATGTACCATGGTATTGACATGTTTTTAAAGCATGAACCATGTATATATATATACACAGCATTTTTGTGGCACATACCTTGATAAACTTGGATTTGTTTCATAACGCATGACCCTTTTGCAACACTGACACTGATATTGATATGAATTCAATCAACACAGAACTAAACTGAGCTGAATAATGACACTATTGTCTATTGTATTGAAGTTGTTTCATAACTGACTGACACTTTCCAGTTTATTAATGAGAAGCTGCTGTATTGTATAAATAAAGCACTATATAAATAAATATGCGACTTGACAATACCATGTTTTCTGTACATGTACATTGGTAACGTCGTGTTTGCTAGACATTATGTAAAAACCACGGTGCATGCATATAGTAACCACAAAGTACTATCTATGGTATGCATCAAAGTACCATGGCGCTACCATTATGCACTTTGCCAAATATGTCGTGGTCATATACAGAACATATAGCACTCGTACCTTCCTCTTCTTCAGTTTATAGTCGTTGAGCTCTTCTGCATCAGTGATCTTCTGTTTGGGTGGAGGAGGCAGCAGCTCTAGTTCTCTCTCCTTCGCCTCTCTGAGCAGCTGCTCTGCGGTGATCTGCACCTCTGCTGGGGCTTTGTTCTTCACCTGAACACGCAACACAAAATAAATACAAATATACAATATACATCTATAAATACTATACAGTCGATGTTTACAGTGAAACACGACCGCTTAACGTAGTTTACATGCTAATGCTAACTCGCTAAACATTATTTATTTTTTACCTTTGCCACTTTCGGGATTCTCTGTTTACCCGCCGCGGTGGACGCCATGATTATTTCGCTCCTGTCACTTTATTATAAAGCAACTGTGCGTATTTCTTAACGTTTTTAAACTTCGATAAGCCGCTAAAACTTTAGCGACGTTTCAATGCCTTGTGTCGCGCGTCGCGTTTGCAGTGACGCGCGGTAACCTTTGACTGCAGCTACGTCACGGAGCCCCGTCACCATGGTTATAGGACGCTCGCTAACGGTTAGCGGTAACTCCAGATGAACGTTTATGTGAAACATACTTCTTGCTAAAAACAGGTTTTGAGTATTCTAACACGAAAGGTCTGTTTTATAGTGCTTTTATATTGTATTTTTTCTTAAATGTAAATGAATGAACATTGTTTTTCTTATGTATTGTTGTGTACAAGCGACGAAGCTGAAATTAAAGAGTTGTTATTGATTTGTTTAGCAATTCTATGTGTGCGTCTAAAACATTTGACTGGTAGTATAGACATGAACAAATAAAAACAAATGGCAAACCTTTACAGCTATAGCACAATTTATGTCTGTATCTAAGCATGTTTGTGTATTTTCTTAATTGTATTAGATTTAAAATGAGCACCATCACCTCTTCCGCTGGTAAAGCTGAAAGTGTGACTGTGAGGAGAACTGAGTGGTCAGATGCTGAAGAAATCAATAATCTGATCAGTCCTGCAGCTGTTGCTGTGTTTGGGAGAATCAATGTCATTCATCTTCTGTAAGTGTTAAAAGTTATGAAAATGATCATGCAATTAGTCTCTTCAAATAAATAAAAATAAAATAAATTAAGCACATTTTATAAATACGTTTTAATTTGCAAGCTTAAATATAATAAATACAATTATATTTCACTTTATTTTTTATTTGTATTGAGAAAAATATGCAAATTAATTAGATTAATCATTTTAATATAGAAGTCATTTATAAGTGTTAAAATATTTAAATTACATTTAAATTAAAATATTAAATTTTTTAATGTTAATGCATGAATGCATGTGAAATTATGTATATATTTTGGTTTTATTTTGTTTTTGTAAGACTAACTATGCTCTCAGAAAAAAAAGTTACAAAAGCTGTCAGTACCTCAAAGACACACTGGTCACTTAAAGGTACATATTAGTACCTGAGTGTACCTTTTGAAAAGGTGGCGCAGCAGTGACAGCTTTTTTACTTTTTTTCTGAGAGTGTACTTTAATTTACTTTCATTATAATGTAGTATAATCAGAAATAGCTCATAGCTTAGACTTGTTTGATTGAATGGAATTATTTTTTTTCTATTTCTCATTGCAGTGAGAAAGCAAATTTAGCCGTGACCCTGAGCACCGCTACGAATGAAGTTTTGGCCCATGCATCTTTCTCAGACCACCCCACAGAAGAGCTGGTGGATCAGGCATGCTGGACGAATTTACTTCAGAATCACGTCAATGGCTTGAAATTCACTGTAGGCAAAGCAAATAAACCGTGATGTCCATTAATATTTAACATATCCATTTTACAGCCCCCTGACAGACTGTTTGTCTTTCCTCCAGCCCATGAACACTCTTTTCCTGCATTTATTTGTGGCTCAGCCTGGCTTCTCCATAGGGGGCGCTAAAGAGATAATGAGGTAAAAGAAGACTGCTTTGTATTTTCTTTTATCGATGTGAACATTTAAAGGTGAATCTCACAAAAACATTTTTATTTTTTTTGGTTTTGAGGTGAAATGTGACCCTGGACCACAAAACCCTGGAAAAAAAAGGGTCAATTTTTCGAAATTGAGATTTATACACCATCTGAAAGCTGAATAAATAAGCTTTCCATTGATGTATGGATTGTTAGGATAGGGCAATGTTTGGCCGAGATACGATTATTTGAAAATCTGGAATCTGAGGGTGCAAAAAAATCTAAATATTGAGAAAATCGCCTTTAAAGTTGCCCAAATGAAGTTCTTAGCAATGCATATTACTAATCAAAAATTAAGTTTTAATATATTTACAGTAGGAAATTTACTAAATATCTTTATGGAACATGATCTTTACTTAATATCCTAATGATTTTTGGCATAAAAGAAAAATCTATAATTTTGACCCATACAATGTATTTTTGGCTATTGCTACAAATATACCCCAGCGACTTATGACTGGTTTTGTGCTCCAGGGTCACAAATGTGACCTGTACATGTTCTTGACAGGTTTTGTGAGGTTCACCTATAAGGCTGAAGAATACACACAGTCTGCTCATTGGTTTATATCTAATGTAATAAAACAAGATTTTTCTGTTGTTATTTGGTTAGGGTGGATATGGATCTTGTTTTAGGCAGCACAAATTGTATTGACTGTATAGCAATGCCTTCCTGTATCCATTCAATCAAATTTAATAATCAAAGATTTTTATTTCCTTCCTATGTAAATTCTAGAACAGTTTTCAATGCCGTTGTGGAGCTGGAATACATCTGCCTCCTGACTCCCTACAGAGGCTCACTTGGTAGGAAATAAATGAGTATAATATTACATTGAACTTTTTTTGTGCTGGCATTGACAGTATCATTGTTAAGACATTATTCTGTCATTCTCTTCATATCAGAGGCAGCACTGGAGAAGATCTTTGAACCTGTGATGCCTGTTAAGGAGGAGGTTCAGTATTCGGCCTACGTTTGTCAACGACACAATTACTGCCCTCGACGTCGCATCCGCAGAGCCAGGTTTGTAAACCTCTCATTTACTTATGGATGGGTGAATCTCATGAAAACCGACAAGTGCGTGGCTGGGTCATATTTCACTGTATTATGGCATTATGTTCAGGAGAATTAAGCACATTTTCCAAATGTACATTTGCAATACATTACTGTAATGCTAACATAAAATACATTTATACAATTATATTTGGTTATATATTGTATTATATTTTTAAATTATTACTGTACTTATTAATTTGATTAATTCGACTGTAATTATTTTAATATAGAAGTCATTTATTCACATTCAACAAATACATTTATACAATTATATTTGGTTATATATTGTATTATATTTTTCAATTATTACTGTACTTATTAATTTGATTAATTCGACTGTAATTATTTTAATATAGAAGTCATTTATTCACATTCAACATTGAAACGATTAAAAAGTTTCAAAGTCTTAAAGTAAGTCATTCAAATACTGTATGAGTAATAGAAAAAAATATATATGTACACATATATATAATATATATAATTTAATTTGTAAAGTATTCTTATATTATGGTACTATTAGTTGTACTACCTTTAATTTATGCTGATTGTAATGTAAAATTGTTAATTCTTACTGTTTATACTTGTCTTGCAATAATGATAATAAAGTTAATGAGAATCATCAATGAGAACAATGAAAATATCAAAGAACTAAAAAAACATCTATAAAAATTACTGTAATGGGCAGGAAATATGCTTAATTTTAATAAAAAATAAGTCTAAGATAGGTTTCATTTTCTCTATGCAAAATATAATTTCTTATTTTTCTCTTGTATTTTGGGTGAAAAGTGACATAGCCATGTTTCTGTGAAATTCACTCATTTGTGTCAATCAAATTCAGACAGTCGTGTAGTTTCGTCTAGTGTAAAGCCGATCATAATCCATGTCTAGACTGTTTTTGTCCTGCTGTACACAATTTATATCAATATACAGTTTATACTGGGCATTTGCAGCACAGTGATGTATTAAAATCCTGGCGCAATAACTTTATATTCCCCAGAGTGGAAGATCACGATGACCTCATGCACATATTTGCAGAGCAGATCACGCCACTGGTGGAGTCCCACGGGCCGTACTTCCTGTCTGAGCTCATCGAGGCTCAAGACGAGGAGAACCATGCAGCTGTCTGTGAAGTTAGTCTGGTTTTGTTTACAATTGAGAGATTCAAAAATAATGTGGATAATAAAGCTCTGAAAATTTGGTTGGGCACATAAAAAAACACAAATATGAACTCTTTTAATACACTGCCCTGCATCATATTTGAGAAATTATATCCTATACTAGATTCTTGCTCATTTTAGAGGTGCTGATTTCAAAAATAGTGCCTGTTTTGCTCGAGCGTGTCACACTTTCTCACAAAATATGATGCATTTGCTTTCTTATTTTGCAGAAAAAACTGTACGTAATGGAAAGTTTTAGCATTATCAGCATTATCAAATTACATAATATTAGGCCTTTTTTGTAAATCAGCATATATTTTTTTTAAAGATTAAAAAAAAAAAAAAGGAAAGCAACTTCAGAGCTTTTTTAAGCTTTTTTTAAGCTTTTTTGCTTCTCGGATTTATCACTTGAGAAAAAGAGCCCAGTAACCTCTCAAGTTCACAGACTCTTTATGCAAAGTGGGGCAGAAATTGTGTTAGTTTGTGTTTTCGCAGGAATGACAGGACGACAGATCGCCCCACTCTCTGCCCTGCGGCGCATACTGACATGTGTTCATGCGACATATGGCAGATGAGAGCTCATGCCCTGCCAAGACATACTCACACTGAACATATTGTGTCCAGACATCTGTAGCCATTTTGCCTTTTGTCTGAATGTCCCGTCCATTCAGCAGGAAAGCTGTACTACATTGCCCAGGAGAATTACAAAAAAAAAAATTTCAAGAGAAAATTCATAAATTATTACAGAGGTGTTGTTTTTCTAGGTCTCTAACTCAGTTTTTATGAGAGTTTTAAATTATATATGGGTGAATCTCATGAAATCTGTCAAGAGCATGTCCAGGTCATATTTCACCCCAAAATCAAAGAGAAATAGGAATGAATTATATTAATTTGAAGAAAAAGAAGCCTATTTTTAGTACCATTAAGATTTAGCATTTTTCTATCATCACAATTTTACCACAATTATAATTAGACAGCCCTGCATCTTGAGGGAAAAAAGCAGAAAAAGCCTAATAATATCTAATTTGATGGTGCTATGTTCAAAAATACCATTAAAACCTTCCATCACATAGTTTTTTCACCAAATAAGAATTCAGAATGTTTACATTTTCTATCAAAAAATGTATCAGCTTTAATGCACTTAACAAAATAAAAGCAGTCAAATGTCAAGTGTTCAAAAACTTACTCATTAACTTACAATTTGCAAAGGAGTGGAAAGTGGAAATCAGGATTAGGTTTATACTAAAGTCTTGATTCATTCATACATGTGAAAATAGGCTGAGAATTTAAACAAATAAGTCATAATCGGCTCAGAGGAAGACATGAATCATGTCTTTGTGGCAGGTTTTCTGGTGATTACGGGATAATATAAGACAACTTCACTTTACAAATGGTTGTGGAAAACAAAAATGCTACGAAATGCATCATATTTTGTGAGAAAATGTTATGAAACAGGCACTATTTTTGGAATCAGCACCCCAAAATGAGTAATAACGAAGTACTGGATTTCATTCAGCAAATAGGTGGTGTTACCATATGATTGTAAATATCTCAATATTTGTATCGTAATCCCCAAAAAATGTGTTAATTAAACTGTTAGTAAAGTGTTAGTGTGTGTATACTTACACAGAGTGAAGGAGCTGTCGTTGGTTTTGTCAGTGTGAGCGGTCACATGGATTTGAAGCTATTCAATAAGTGGTTTGAACTTGAAGAATTTGAAGGATTGAGAAAGACAAATCCAGCTCATCAAGAGGAAAAACCAGAGGAACCACAATCGCTGGGGGAGGAAACCAATGTCACTGATGCCCAGCAATCTGATGAAGCCAAAGAACCTGTGGAAGTGAGTTTCAAAAGACACATTCAGCATATTTAATGGTGCTCATCAGGGATTTCAGGGCTAATTTATGTATTTTTAATAACTTAACTTACCCAAATGACCTTCACAGGGTGAACTGGCAGCAGAGCAGGAGAGTGGAGATGAGCCTACTGACATATCTCAGGTCAGCGCTAAACATCATCTTTTGCATTTTAATACCAGTTACTATATTTGCGAATCCTTCCAAATGTGATTCATGCCTTATGTGAATTGCTTATTTTTGTTTCTCTATTGATTTCTCTAACTAGCCAAATTCATGCATCAAAGACACTGTGGACTCAGGTGAGGACTCTGAACCAGACGGGCCACCTAATGCATTCTGCATCCAGCTCTTCACTATGGAAAAGAAATTTGAAATGAGGTGAGGACCTCTTGGACCAGAAAGTTACTAACTAGCAACCAGCAGAACAGCCTGTTTAGTTCAAAGGGTCAGAGACAGGGTGGATAATTATCATGAAAATCTCAATTATGACTGTTTTTGGTGCAAGAAACCATGACTTTAGTGGGATAGTGCTATGAAAGTGTAAAATATGGCTCCTCTGAAGTACGCAAGTTATCAGAACTTGTACTGATTAAATTAATTTTGGTTAAAGGAAAACTGTCTGTCCTCATCTGGCCGAGCTCCAGTGGCTTTCAGTGAGGAGCTGTTGTAAAAATCAGTCTGAGTGTTATTTGGCTCCTGCTGAGCTGGTCTGTGTGCCACCTTATTGGCCAGCTGTTGTGGAATATGGAGGCCTGTCGCTCCCCACAGAGCATGAGCATGTAATTAATGAGTAGAATGCTTAAAGTGACAGCGAGACCAACTAGACCACACTCTTACTACTGCCTAACATGGCAGCCTTTATCATTGCTCCTACAGAACAGATGATGCTCATAAGCTTTCATTTCTGTTGTCGTCTTCTTTCCTCAAAGATCAGCAGATTTCCTGCCGTACCTGTTTAAACTGTTCCCGGTAAGTACATCAACTGGCTCGTTTAAGGTTTCACCCAACAAAAAATTATCATTTAACAAAAAAATTACAATTCAAAATCCTAACAGTAGTCCTATGATGGCTTTGTGTGAGAAGCAAGCAAACATTATTATTATGAATATTACTTTTTGTCATATTTGGAAAACAGAAGAGAACATTCTTCAAACTATATCCTTTTGTGTACTGTAAAAGAAATAAGTCATACATGTTTAAGACAAGAGTTCAGTACCATTGAAAAGTTTGGGGTCAGTCAGTTTTTCATTTTTTGTAATGCTTTTTCCCCTGAAAAAGTGATTTAAATTGATCAAAAGTGACAGTAAAACACTTATGTTGCAAAAAAATTATTTTAAATAAATGCAGTTTTTTTACTTTCTAAGCAACGAATAAAAAAGAAAAATCAGTTTCCACAAAAATATAAAGCAGCACAACTGTTTTCAAAATTGCTAATGTTAAGAAATGTTTCTTGAGCAGCAAATCAGCATATTAGAATGATTTCTGAAGGATCATGTGACACTGAAGATGCTGAAAATTACATCTGAAAGTTACATCTTAAAATATATTCAAATAGAAAAACAATTATTATCAATTGTAATCATATTTTTACTGTACATTTGATCAAATAAATTCAGCCTTGGTAAGCATAAGAGAAACATACAAAAATCTTACCGCCACTAAATCTTTAAGCGGTAATGTAAATGATGACAGTATTTTCATTCTTGAGTGCACAGTCCAGCATTTTGTGTCCTGTTTTACAAGTAACATAATAAATCTAATAAATGTGACATAAATAGTTATGACATTCCGCAGGATCGGGATTTCTGTGTGATCTCTGTACCTAAACTGACTCCAGAGTTCCCGCTGCTGCAGTCCTTCATCAGAGTCGCCCCTCGGGACACCAGCACCTGCTCGCAGGAACTCTACCTGTGTCACCGGTGGGGATTGACCAGGTACACGCACACTCGGAATCATCTAAATGAGCGGATAAAAAATCTCCAAATCAATAGTTCCTTAGAAGATGAATTGTACCATAAAGCATGATTAAACCACAATAAAATTAAAGAACAACATTCTGACCTTTATAGTTTTTGTGAGAGCATAAAACCAGATTCAAAAGATGATCTATTGAAGATAAATCAATTATTCTGTCTTCTGATATATTTGACCTCAGCTGTTTCTAGGAATCCAATTGATATTTACCGATAATATCTTGTGGCAACATTTTTACATTCATTACAAAATGTATTCATGAATTGTCCAATGTCTTATGTTTCAAACTAATATTTGTTTGTCCATCAGGATATTGGAGGTGCGAGTGGCGGTGTCGTCTGATATCCCAGCAGTCCAGAGTTTGACTGAGAGTCTCGGCCAGCGGGAGTCCATCAGTGAAGATCTGGATCTGTTCCTACAGGCCCGAAAAGACCAGGTCTGTCAAAAACCACTTACTAAATCGTCTCAGAGCAGTGCTTGTGATGTCTGAACATTGTCTCTCCTTCTCAGGATGGAACTGCTCTTCAGGCTTTTGTGGCGCAGGTCGAGGGGCGAGTTGTTGGTTTGATAATCATTAGAGATGAAGAGGTAAATTTTTAATGATGTGTCATGGTGTGTCATTGCTGTTTCTTACCATAAATCATTTGCAATGCATTTCGTGCTCCCAGGACATTGAGTTCATCAGAGCCAACTTTGACGTCGAGAGGTTCATGTACTTCAGCCATCACCAGCGAGAGGAACACGGTCGACTGTGTCACTTTTTCCTCAACCCCATTTTCCAGCATCACACCAAATATATCTTTAGGGAGGTGCTGCGCTTGGCACACAAGTCCTGCCTCTATTTCCTCCTTCATCCACCCCATTACAGCCATAAGGTGGGCAAAAGTCAATTTTCTCCAGTAAAAAAAAAGACAACAGTAATCTCAGACTGCAAAAAATGATTATCTTACTCAATATTTTTGTCTTGTTTTCTAGTATAAATATCCAAACATTTTTAAATCAAGATACATCTGCTTGAGATGTAAAACATCATTAGATTTAGTCTTGTTTTCTGACAAAGAAAAAAATTAAGTGAGTTTTTTGCTTAAAACAAGAACAAACATCTGCCTTTGGGGTAATAAAAATAATCGTGTTTTTCCTGTGAATTAAATGTATTTTTCTGACCCCATTGGCAGATATTTGTTTTTGGTTTAAGCATAAACTCACTTAACTTTGATAGTTTTTTTTTTTTTTTTTTTTTTCCAGAAAACAAGACTTGTGGCATTTTGTTACTCAAGAAAATGTATCTTGATTTAAGAATGTTTAGATATTTTTACTGGAAAACAAGACGAAAATACTGAGTAAGAAAATCCTTTTCTGCAGTGGACACGTGTGTCGTCTTCGTGAGTTGATGAAAAGCTACTAATTAAATAAAATCAATATAAAATGTTATTTTATATACTACCGTTCAAAGGTCAATTATGGAATAATTAAGGTTTTTGAAAGAAGTCTCTTATGCTCAGCAAGGCTGCCTTTAATTTAACAAAAATAGTAAAAATAGTAATATTGTGAAATATTACAAATATTATTAAAGTAGTTTTAAAATGTTATTAATGGCTGCTGAAAATTCAACTTTGCCATCACATGAATAAATTACATTAAAAATAAATCATTTTTTATTTTAAATTGTAATAATATTTAACAATATTAATGATTTCACAGTTTATTTAAAAAAAATAAATGCAGAATTAGTGAGCAACTTCTTTCAAAACCATTAAAATCCACGATTATTCTTTTATTAATTGTTCTATTAAACTTTAGTCTGGTGTTATTTGCAAAATTTTTAGTGGACAGATGTTTTCAGAATTTCACCAGTATTTTGCCAAATGAGGATTTGAATGTTTGAAAGTGAAGAATTTCAGATATAAATATTAGTATTGTAACTTGTAGTCTCAAATCAAATTATTATAATTATTTTGACATTTCCTTTTTTTCCCAAGGCAACTGTAATTTACAACAATTATATACAGTCATGTGAAAAAATTAAGACACCCTATTGAATTCCATGGTTTTCTGTATCAGGACATAATAAAAAAAAATATCTGGTCCTTGTCAGGTCTTAAAATTTGGAAAATAAAACCTCAGATGAAGAACAACACATGACATATCACACCGTGTCATTATTTATTTAACAAAAATAAAGCCAAAATGGAAAAGCCATGTGTGACAAAGTTAGGACACCCTTACTGTTAACATAGGAATTAAAGGGTTAGTTCACCCAAAAATGAAAATTCTGTCATTAATTACTCACCCTCGTGTTGTTCGAAACCTGTAAGACCTTCGTTCATCTTCGGAACACAATTTAAGATATTTTTGATGAAATCTGAGGGCTCTTTGACCCTCCCATAGACAGCAAGGTAACTACCACGTTCAAGGTCCAGAAAAGTACCAAGATGATCGACGATCAATCGTAACTGTAAAGTTATGAAGCTACAAGAATCACACCGGATCTGGGTCAGCGCCGCCACACGCTCGCGTCATGATACTGTCGTGAACGCGCGTCCACAAGTGACGCAGTAGAGACGAAAATGTGGAATAAAGTCGTTATTTTTGTTTTCTTTGCGCAAAAAAGTATTCTTGTAGCTTCGTAACTTTACAGTTGAACCACTGATGTCACACAGACTACTTTGTCGATCATCTTGGTACTTTTCTGGACCTTGAACGTGGTAGTTACCTTGCTGTCTGTGGGAGGGTCAGAGAGCCCTCAGATTTCATCAAAAATATCTTAAATTGTGTTCCGAAGATGAACAATGTCTTACGGGTTTGAAACAACACGAGGGTGAGTAATTAATGACAGAACTTTCATTTTTGGGTGAACTAACCCTTTAAGAGGGTAAGTCAGGCTCTGCTAATCAAATGCCTTTGATTAACTGTTCATCAGCAAGTGTGAGCACCTCCATAAAAGCAGATGTTTTGGCAGTTTGCTGGTCTGGAGCCTTAAGGTGTGTGTTAACACAATGCCAAGAAGGAAAGACATCAGCAATGTTTGTCATGTGACCATTAACCAACATCAGACAACAATTATCATGCAAATGTCTCATAATATTACTAAAATATTAACTTAACATCACAGGGGTTCTTCAAGCAAATGCTTTCTATCAGAAGTCTTGATTTCTGGTTCGGGGCTTGACAAACATTTCTTCCTTTGTCCTTCTTTGCTCTCAGGATGTCAGTCTTCACTCTCTGGCAGCGGTGTTGAACTTTATGGTGCCGGTGAGCCCGAGACGACAGATCATCTACCCGCTGGAGGAGCTGGGCATCAACGCACCATCCCAGCAGATCACCAAACATCAGGTCAGACCAAAACCAGCTTCCTGAAATATGAACATAAGCCAGCATTTAAATCAATATGACAAACAAAAACTAAAACAATGAAAGCAATCGTAACGTTAAAACTACAACTATCGTTGAAACTATTCTATAGGGGTTTGTTTAAATCGTTAACTGTATGCGCGTGACGATGCATGCTTTAGTAATTACACCGAGGAGGAAATTAAGTGCCACAAGAGGGTGCTGTGCAGTAAATGAATGAATCACACTAGGAATTTGTAACACACTTGCAACTCTCCATCCCTAAACTGTCAATGGACAGCAAGCATGACATCTTTGTTTCTCCCACTTGCGTTTATCAATAATTAACGCCGTAGCTGTCTGCATTTTTCCACTCGTAATGCATTCTGAGGCAGAATCATTAGCCATGCGTGGTGCAGATCACAGGGCCGTTGTTGCCTAAGGTTATTGAAGGTCTAGTTGTAAAGAAGCAGATGGATGGATGGTGGCAGATGGCGGAGAATGTTTACGCTGGTTTCTAACAGGTAATGCAGCAGCGTTCTTATCCAGCCATCATCAGAACAACTAACATCTGCTGTAGATGTGTGTGTGTGTGTGTGTTTACTTCTGAGTGAGATACCACACACACCCACTAGCCAGAGGGGGGATTTCACTTCACACAATGTTTCTTCATCAATACAATCGAAACGTGCTAAATTAATCATGAGGTGTTATGAAAGCACTTTCAGCCCACATGATTTCACCGTTTTCTTCAATAAACCCAATAGGGCTTATTATAAAAGCTTATGTATACAAGCTTGAAGGTGGTTACAAACCCTAAGTAGACAGCATTTTAAGGTGCGTTCACAAAATAATTGGCTCCTCTCGAAGGTACATTCTTGAAGTCAAATTCTATAGGAACATCTTAAGTATCCTTTACAGAGAAATCAATCGCATCATGCACCGCTATGAAAAATCAATCCAACATGGCGAATCACATTATTGAAATGTTATTACTATGAATTTATTATTTAAAATAGTTCAATGTAATTAAAGACTTATATTTATCCAATAAAAATATTTGTGAAACCCAATATTTGTGTTTTTATTTTTAATAGGTTGTCACATTATTAGCTTATTAACTAATTGTGTATTTCTCCATAGCAAACTTTTTCTGAAGGATCATGTGACACTGAAGACTGTAGTAATGGCTGCTGAAAATTCAGCTTTGCATCGCCAGAATAAATTACATTTTAGAATATATTCAAATGGAAAACAGTTATTTTACTTTGTAATAATATTTCACACAATTAGTGTATTTTTTTGATCAAATAAATGCAGACTTGGTAAATATAAGAGACTTCTTTTCAAAACATTATAAAAAAAATGTTATCGAACCCAAACTTTTGAATATATTGATATATATTCTGACACACACACTGTAAAAAATAAATAGATCATATATAATTTTAAATGTTTTTAAAAAGTAATGTAAAATTATATGTACTTTTACTTAAAAAATACTGTCAAATATGGTTTTTGCAAGTAGGAACTAAGAATTACAATATATATATATATATATATATATATATACAGTGGGTACGGAAAGTATTCAGACCCCCTTAAATTTTTCACTCTTTGTTATATTGCAGCCATTTGCTAAAATCATTTAAGTTAATTTTTTTTCCTCATTAATGTACACACAGCACCCCATATTACAGAAAAACACAGAATTGTTGACATTTTTGAAGATTTATTAAAAAAGAAAAACTGAAATATCACATGGTCCTAAGTATTCAGACCCTTTGCTCTG